>NC_141755.1:35197530-35501436 GCF_982258835.1 Parasteatoda tepidariorum
TCATGAGTTACGCTCATTATTAAAAGCACTGCAGTTTATTATATCAGGTGAATTTATTTAAAATAAACTCAGAGCCATGGACTACGCTCAGTAGGGAAACAATTCCGAATACCATATCGGAGAAATATGGTTAAAGACCTTGAAGACATAAACTATGCTATTTATTGAAACAAAATACAAATTATTAAATAGAAAAAAATTTATTTAGAAACCATTCACATTATTGAACGAAATACATATTATTAAATTTAACAATAGCTTGAAAGTAGCTTAAATGAAAAAAATGCTTAACATTATCCTAAATCCTAATTATTATACTTGAACGTTTCTCACTAAGAAGTTTTTTCATCCAAGTTTCGAAAGTGTAACCGACTATTAATTTTGAATAGTTCTGATATAAAAACAAAAATTCATTTTGTTACATTTACACAAATAGAATGCATTTATAAGAACTCACCTATCTGCATGCATTGTAAATATGTTTTTCTTGATATTAAGCACTTTTGAAAGTAAAAAGCGCATAAAAGTTAACTACTTCAATTATATTTAACTGTTTTCATTCTGGCTTAAATGCTTAGTGAAGAATAAAAGAGATGAGGAGAAAATAGCGTGATTATTTGAGCGAAACAAACTTATGGGATAAAATGGAATCTCAAATTCCTTCGTTCCAAAATGCTCACATTTTAATCAAATTTATGTTCGGATTTAAAAGTTCTTTTAGTTACGGTTCTTTTGTTATTGGTACTAAAAAGAAAAGAAAATTATAAAGTTTAACAAAGCAAATAAACTGAGCATTATTCCTAATAATGAACGGCGGAAATGTTGTCAATCTAAATCGTCGCTCTGAGTTAATTGCATTTTTAATTAATTAAAATACTCCACGAAAATCGTTAAGCTGTGCTTTTTTATTTTTTAAATCAATGCAGTTTGTAATCCTAATTCATTACTGATTACATTTGTTTAATCCCTAATCCTTATATTCTATCCGAGTTTCCAATTTCGTATGGATTTTAACGCCTGGTGTACTGCTAACACTTGAGTTAAAAAAGTAAGTTAATTATCAAATTTGCTCGATTATCTCCATTACTAAATAGATTTTAATGAAATGGTTTATAAGCATCATATAATACAAAGTTACAAAAATATAACCAATTAATAGCTGTAATACACACTTAAGACCGTGATTATCACTCATCAGAATCGGAAGGTATGAAACTGTGGATGCAGAAACAAATAAAAAAGTATTAATAGAGGATGACTAGAATAGAGTCCTTAAAGAACAAACTGGCTCACACAGTGTTTTCATATTAGAAATCAGCAGCTTAAAAAATCTCGTGGCAATTGCTTTCGCACGTTATACAAGAGGTTAGCAGGAAGTAACCTGGTTGGTTCTTGAGTGGTTCCTGCTAACCTGAATGGCTAGCCGGAAGAGATTACTCAGACCATACCATTAAACCATTCTAACATATTAAGAGATATAGACCATACCATTAGACCATTAAGACATTGGAGGAGAAACAGACCATACCACTAGACCATTTTAACATTGGAGGAGATAGTGCGCATTTATACTTCCTTCCATTTAAAAACATGAGCTATTTGCCTCCAATATCTGAAAGACCTATCTTTATGGTATAATAAAAAGAAAAAATATAACCAAAAATGTCAGAATATGGTAAAGCTTACCGTGTTTCACACTCTGTGAGAACAATAAAAAAGGTCGCTTATAAGCGCTTTGATTATAATTTTGCTAAAATTAATTGTAAAATCATAATTTTATAGTATGTGAGAAATAAATGTAAAAAGTTTTTGTAAATTAAAAAACAGAATTTTCGGTAAACCGTTATCATATATGTACAGAAAAATTACCAAACTAATGGTTTAAGTACGTTATATTTTTATATTTTGGTTTTATTAACCAGAATTATAGTTTATGGTTTGTTTGTTTTTTACTAAAATCATCACTACCGTACAGTGCGGTTAATTTACCAGAATTTTTTTCTCCATGTAGCAGTGCCTTTTATGGTCTAGGCAGGTAAGATGTTGAAAGATTAGGCAAGTAAACTGTTAAATGTTGAAAGATCGAGTAAATTTCCACGTCTTCGAATGATATATTTTGACGAATGTGAAGTATATGAACGAGATATTAGATCAGGGGTGTCAAACTCGCGGGCCGCATGCGGTCCGAGATAAACATTTTTGCGGCCCAGTCAATATATCAAACTCAAAGTAAAAATAAAATAGAATTGCGAATTAGAAAGAAAACTAGCATATAAAATTACAATATACTTTATTTATAAACTATACGGATCATTTTATATTGTACGCTCGAACATGTAAAATTCTAATTGGCTTGCGGCACCTGCCATTCCAGGGATACTGCATCGTATCAAAAATACGCAGAAAAAATTTCAAATCTTAGAACAGAATTTGAAACAAGGTTTAAAGATTTTAATTCTTTGGAAGACAAATTTTGTTTGTTTTCATCGATTTTCTTATTAAATATAGACTCAGTACCCACTAATATGCAAATGGAAGTGATTGAGATTCAGTGCAACTCAAATTTGAAGACAAAATTCATTGAAGTGGGTGTGCCTGAATTTTACAAATATTTACCGGCAAGGTTTGAAAATACTCGAAAATTCGCATATGAAATTATTTCCATGTTTGGAAGTACTTATCAGTGCGAGCAATTTTTTTTTTCTGTTATGAATGAAATAAATCTCTTGTCCGAAACCATATTAATAGCTCTCGTTGGGTCAATTTTGAAAGTAGTCTCGGTCAATAAAATTTCTCCCGAAATAGGAAAGATAGTAGCAGAGAAGAGATGTCAAACAATAATTTTACTTTATGTATGCTTATTACAATGTACTATTCAAAATAAACATATTTGTTTCTGTAAACACTGATTTTTTCCTAACTTTTTTTTGAGGCCCACCTAAAGTTAAGCATTGTTTATTTGACCCAAGTTTGCTTTTGAGTTTGACACCCCTGTACTAGATTCCTATATTTCCCTTTTCAATCATCCAGTTGGTCTTCATTTCATTTCAATAAAAAAGCTGAGTGGTAACATGAAGCACATCTGGTTGACAATTTTCTGGATGTTAAAGACGGTAATCGGATGAATTGTTCATTCATGTCTCCAGTTCTTAACCCTACATAGTAATGAGCAAATACTGCAGCAATTTTGCATTCATTTTATAAATTTATCATAGTAAGACAACTCATTACGTTCATATTAATATGTGCTATAAAAATACCACAACAGAAACTCTCTTGAAATATTTTAAAAGACAAATAATTTAAATTTGTTTAAAATTTCTTGAATAACTTACAATAGTACTTTAAGTCATTTTAAAAAAATTTCTTTTTGCGTGGCAGATCGAAGCATGGCACAGAAGTTGAAAATTAGTTTTGGACCTTTTTTGATGTTTAAAGATGTGCATGCATGTAATGTGCATTTTTTTTGTCTTATTGTGATGTGAAATTAGTTAAGTACTCAGACGTAAGCCTCGTCACTTAAAAAAAATGAATATATATTAGCTGCGATGGAAGCAGGCACAAATAACCACATTTTATTTTATACAGTATTTAAATTCACCCATATTGACTTTATCCTCGACCGTGTTTCCAGTTCTCAAGGGTAGGGGGCAGTATTTGAAGAGGTTGTATCAACTTCCGGTAGAAGATTCGCTTGTATTAGTCTTCGTTTGTTTGTTTTTTCAACATCATATTTTAACTTATTTCTTAATTATTTGTTTTCGGTGACAAAATATTCGTATGCAAGTGGCGAGAGTTGAATTGCTTTTGGGTGCACTCTGCGTTGAAGCGCCAATTTCTTATCTGAAATTAGGGTGCTTAAATTCCTTAAAGATCCTTCACGCCAAATTCAATGGGGGTAATAAATTAAAGAGAAAAGAAGGGGGAAGAAATAGTCACGTTCTGCTATGACGTCATAGGAGGACAGCAAAACTGTTGATCGTTTGTTCGCTTGTTTAGAATGTGAATATATCTCTTAATACATTGCACGAAGAAATAAAATACAGTGATTTAGTCAATAATTTAATTAATAAACTATTTCATCATTAATGATTATTTAATGATTAACTAGAGAAAAAACGACTATTTTCGAATGTTCATACAAATGTTTTAAACATTTTCTTTTCTTTTTTAAGGCAAAGTTTCGAATTATAACAATGCACTAAGCAACACACAATTTAATGAAATTAATCTATTTTTCATGAAGATAAAGCAATTTTTACCCTAACTGTACACAACAGGCTTTTAAAGCAAATTCGTAAAATCACAAATGACAAAAAAAATTGGTGGCTCAGGCTTCTCTTTTTTAAAACGATATTTTTCTCAGGGTAAATCGAATACCGTACTGAATTTTGCTCTCTGGATTTCTGCCTTAAATTATATCAATTCCTTTTTCTAGAGAAAATTTTATTTGTCATTTTGAAAGAACTGTAAATTTGAGACGGAAATGAGAGGAAAATTGAATTCGAAGAAACAGCTCGTAATATTTCCGAAGAAACTTCGTTTACTTTCAAGTTACTTCTTTCAGTTTTTTGGAAACTGAAGAAAAGTTAAAGAAATTCAGTTTCCTTTCAATTTTACCGAAACTCGCAAAATAATTTATATTTTAAAGTATCTTTGTTTTATTCAGTTCATATATATACGCTCGGTATATATATTCAATTTATATTTATGTATTTCTTTAGCTCTGTCTATAACAGTAGTGTCACATATTTTTTTCCTTACATATTTAAATAGACCAAATGGCAGCGCTTTGAGAATTTTAAATTGAAATCATTATTTAATATTTTTTTATTTATTCTTACGCCATTTCAAAACAATATTTTTCGTGAAATACAGTTATTCGTTCTATTATTCGTATTCGTATTATTTATTCGTATTATTTTCAAATACAGAATACTACATCCTAATTATGTTTGAAAATCATTTTATTTTCCAAAATAAAGTTCCTAAAAACTTTAGAAACAATTTTGTAAAGCAATATTTTTATCACGAGTTTGAGCGTGTATAAAATGAGTTACAGATCTCAAAAAGAATTAAAATTAATTTTTATGATTTAAAACGCTCTCAAAATCTGAAATGTTTCGGCTCAGGTACGCAATTTTTAATGATATTTCGAAAATTATGTTTAAAACAAGATATTTCTACTGCAAGTTCTTGGTGAAATTTTTTTTTTTGATATCTTTTATTGAGATGCTTTGAACAAGATGTTAAAGAAAGGGTTAATAACCAATTTTAAAAAGGTATTTTTATGAGATATAAATTTGAGGTGTAAATTTGAGTAAATAAAATGAGTTTTAGACGTATTAAAATTTATGAGTTAAATCGTATTAAAATTTATTTTTATGGTTTAAAACACTTTCAAAGTCTAAAGTGTCTCTACTTAGATATAATTTTAACACCTTTGAAATAAGGTTTAAAATTAGATATTTCTAGTAAAAGCTAATAATGAAATGTTTTTATGAGATATTTTATTAAGATTTTTTTCACAAGATGGTAAAGAAATGTTTAATAAAAAATTTTAAGAAGGTATTTTCGTGATGCATTAATTATATTTATAATAAACAAAACATCAGTTGCACTTTGAAAAATTCTTAATCAAATTACAGTATAAAATTTTGGCACTTTGAGGGCCTTAAGATCCATTTTACCGTAAAGTCCGTTATAGTAGAGGTAGGTACCTTTTAGTAGAGATGGTAAATAAAAAATTTTTAAAAAGTATTTTCATGAGATGTTAATTTTACATAAAACACATCGGTTACACTGTAAAAAATTTCGGGTCAAATTACAATATGAGTATCGTCACTTTGGGGGCATTATCCATAAAATCCATTTTACCATGATATCCATTACACCGTAAATTTCCTTTCAACGTAAAATCCATTTTAACATAAAATCCATTACACCGTAAATTTCCTTTCAACGTAAAATCCATTTTACCATAAAATCCATTACACCGTAAATTTCCTTTCAACGTAAAATCCATTTTGCCATAAAATCCATTACACCGTAAAATTCCTTTCACCATAAAATCCATTTTACCATAAAATCCATTACACCGTAAAGTTCCTTTCAACGTAAAATCCATTATACCATAAAATCCATTACACCGTAAAATTCCTTTTAACGTAAAATCCATTTTTACCATAAGATATTACACCCTAGTTAATACTATATTTATTTTAATTAGAGTAACTCAGTGGTCTGATGGTAAATTATCACTGTAAAAATTACGGTTTATCAGATGTTTTGTTCCATAACATGCTTCCCATAAAAATCGATTTTGCAATAAAATTGCCGGATACGTGAGTGCGACGCTTTTTACCATAATTTAATCCGGAATTTTTTGTTGTGTAAATGGATCTTTATATATACTACTAACCAGTACCATACTTATAAATACTTCTTTAATAATGCGTTATTGCAAAAATGTGGTTAAATTTTTAAAAATAATACTTGTCTTCAATAAAACTTAACCCTTAATTAAAGCCTAAGAAATTTATTAATTTGTTTTAAACTACGTTGCTGGCAATATTACTATATACCAGTCAATTGTGGAGACATATAAGCTTTTATAATTTATGTTAATTTACGAAAAAACATTTATCTTAAAAAAAATAAAAGATATTTTCCCGATTATACCTCACTCAGCAGTGAAGCCCTATTTGAATTTAAAAATATACTTTTACCTCCCAAATAATATACGACATTTGTCATTACTCTCAAAAATATTTCTAAATTTTAATTTTGCAAATAAAAAAAACAGCAGGTTTAAAAAAAGATTTTCTAAAATAAAAAGTTTCTTAAATAGAAATAGAATAAAAAATTCAGAATAAAAAATAATATTTTTATAAACCACGTTTTTGTAGTGGAGAATAATAATTAAAAAAGAAAATTTGAAAAACGAAAAACGTGGGGCGCATGAAATACATAACAATACATATACATATACATATACACATTTTCTTACTCATACACATGCACAGTCAAATGTACATCCACATACATATGCATGTAGCATGTACACAAACATATTCCACATGCACATTCAGATACAATTACAATTACAGATATATATACGCATATTCTCAAGAGCACACATACACACACTAATATAACATTACTGTTATGTATTTCATGCGCCCCACGTTTTTCGTTTTACAAATTTTCTTTTTTAATTATTATTCTACACTACAAAAACATGGTTTTTAAAAATAATATTTTTTATTTTGAATTTTTTCATTTTAAATTATAATTTTTTTAAATTTTAATTTTAATTTTATATTTTTTTTAAATTATTTTTTTTCAACTACCATTTTTCCCTACAAAAAACGTGGTTTTTAAAAATATATACTTTTATTTAGATTGTTTATTTTCTGTTTTTTAGTTTTGTGTTTAAATTAATTTTAATTAAAAAAATCAAAATTTTTCTAAGCCTATTCGCAAAGGAAGAGTGCTTGATACAAAATTTCTGGAAACTGAAAGTGCTTTTAAAATAGGTGTAACCGTTATTTTGTTTTGCCTGAAAAAAAATTACAATCCAATTTATATCAGCTGCACCATTCTGTCCTATCTGAATATTTTCTAAACAGCTTTAGTGTGTTAGGTCGGTTATTCGTTGGAAAGCACTGCGAGCTGGAGAATCACCATTTTGGTCATCAGGTTCGTTTGGTCCTTTTGACAGAGCCGGAACAACGCGAATAGCATCTTGTATAATTAATCGAGGAAGTCTATTTACTATTCATCTTTATAGAGTGGGTTATTTGCAATAAGCCAATCAAGTGCCTTGTAGACTCGATCTGGTGATATGTTAGTCTCTTGTTACATTTAAGTTCTGCAGAGTTTCAGTCACTACAATAATTCCTATATCTGAGCTCGATCGAGGAAGCATTTCAGGCAGTTTTTCACTAACTTCAAAGATATCGAAAGAAAATAATGTGGCATGATCTTTAAAACCGTATTGGCCAAATCTGCCTGGAAATTTAATAACTTTGATGTACGGAATGATGCGGTGAAGTAAATGTCGTTCTGGTTCAGTTACTGCTGCAATTTCACCAGGAATATCACCTGGTAGGAAGTTATTCCAAAGATGGAGCATGACTTTTTGAGCTTTTCAAGTGCGTATTGTATCGATAGCATACAAGCAAATCATTTTTAGCGACAAGTTTCGGTGGCAAGTATGACTTTGCTGACGTTAAACGACATTTAGCTATTCGATTAGGGTAGCATTTCTTCTGAAAGATATCATAGCACTTGTCGCAATAAGTGTCTATGGTTGAGTAGAAATCTACCCTATCAGTTACCCGTTGAGCATAAGCCTCACTTCAACGTTTTAGTCTTTCTTCATATTCCTGAGTTGACTCTCCAGCTCTTGAGTCAGAGTTTCTCAAGCGATTTGATTCCTTGAGCCATTCGTTGTTTATCTTTATTCCGTCAGACAACACGCTGATTTTTCGGAACTTCTGTCGCTTGTTTACGCTATTTAGCTAATCTTGCAAACGTATCTGCTTTTGATTCTTGTTGACCTAACCGCTTTTGTTTCTTTTCTCCAGTCGTCGCTTGCGTTAAGTGGCTGTCTCTTTCTTCATCGTGTCAAGACATGACCTCTACTAAAATAATAGAACTTTAATTTTAAATTAGGGACACAAAAATCTTTATAGAAAAACAATACCTTTAAGACTTTTATTAGTTTTAGGCTGATGACAACCAAAACAATCGGGAAATGAATGAGGAAAAACTGGATCCTACCATGTGATTTTTCAGCCAATAAAAATACTCCGACAATAAAAAACTTTTCCCCTGACATGTGACACCAATTTGAAATAATCGAATCGACAGCCAAAGACAATATTATTTTCTTTTAATTTTAATTTTATTTTACTTTGTATGTCTTTTTTCTCTTCATTTTCATGCATTGTCATCCAATTCTGAGCTATGTGCCAAATTTGAAGTTTGTAGCTAGTCGGGAAGTTAGTTTAAAATCGATTACAAAATTCCACCCGGACAGACATACACGGAGGCAAGTTTATATAAACGTGGTAATAATAATAAAAGCTTTTCTTAAATAAAAAGCTTAAAAAAGATTTTCTAAAAAACTCTCTTAACTATATATTCTTCAGCTTAATCTTCAACTTTCAAGCTTAAGATTGCTTGATAAGATATTTTTAATGAGATATTTTAATACTCTTTTTATAAATGTTGTGAAAAAATTAATTAGTTTCTTCAACATAATTTGAATAAGATAAAGAAATTATTTTCATCTCAATTTTTTAAATAGAATTTTTTGTATAATTAAGGTGTTTCCATATAATATTTTATAGACTTTTTAATGAAAAGTATTAAAAAAAATAATATATTTTAATATTTTATTAATTTTGTCACAAATCATTAGTGCTGTGCTACTTTTTAGTATTCTCAGCATTACAATATCAAAAATATCATTAAAAGCTTAATGAATTTTAAAATTTATGACAGCCACAGTTTAGATAAGTGAAATTCTAGATACAGTGTTAATTTGTATAACATTTTGAAACATTGATTTGACAGTATATTAATTTAAAAAATAAAATTCGAATTTTAAAACCCTTTTGTAACTGAAACAACTCTGACAGCTAACCTCAAGAAACTTATAAATATTTTAAAATAATTTTTATTACTTCGAAATTATTTCTACATTCGTGTTAAAAATAATTGTTCGTTAGTGCTCCAAGAATCTAAGTTGACTTTAGTTGTTTTCTAAAATAATAACCAAATTTGACGAAATTTTTTCAAATAAAATTCTAAATGCTATTCGAAATATCAAACTAACTACAATCAAAAACTGAAATTATGTTAAATTCCTTGAAAAGAAACTTAAAATTATTTGTTGCAGATCCAGTTGTTTTAAGATTCAGGCAGGTTTGATGCTTGACATTTTTTGATTTTGTTGAAATTGTTAAGGTATATTCGATATGTAGAACAATTAGACAAGGAGAGTTTCTTTTTTTTTCTTTTTTTGCAAAAAATATTCCGTAAGGCTTGGGGATCCAAATCTTGTAAAAAACACATACATCTTCGTACGAAAATATCTTGTGTGACCATCATTTTATATTTTCTCTTACTTTCACACTAAAAAATAAGGCGGAAATACTTTTAGTGGACATTCGCATCGAAGGTCACTCAAAAATCGTCGAAAAAGGCTATATTCTTAGAATTTGATCGTCAGAATCTACTAAAGCTAACAGTGAACCACAAAGGTATATCATTCAGTGAATACCTACTAATGAGTAGTATCTAAAAAAATCAATATATGTGTGATGTACAGTGCTCCAAAAAAAAATGGACCACCCCGAAAAACTTTCGTTCTAATGCTCGGATCTTCACGTTCTGGGACACATTCTTAATGGTTTAAAAGGGTGACCTGAAATATGCTAATTAATTAGCGCAGACGATATTTTAAGTTATGAAGTCAGACACAAAAACGTACTTTCTCTGAATAAACATGCCTTTTTTTAGACGGAATCGTATTTCTGCCCCTCAAAATGAAAAAGGTACCCACAATCTGGGAAACATGGCCCCAATAGTTTGGTCAGGAAAACGATCCAAAGCTTGGACCTTTTAATGTTAAATTTATTTTTTGCGTACTTCGCTATATCTCGAGAACTTAAGCGAACTGAATTTTTTTTTTACACACAATTGCAAAATTCGTTTATCTGAAAATAATTTCTTGCAAAAGAAATTCGATTTCTCGGAACTTTTTGATCGATTTTGTTCAAACTTTGTATTTTGCTATATAAAATTACATCCCTTAAAATGATGGAAAAAAATTTTATATTATATAATTCAAAACTTTTGTGAATAAAACAATAAAAGTAATAAATATATACCAAAAGTTTTTTTTGCATGAACATATCTTTAGATTAACGAATTTTATAATTGTGTGTAAAAAATTTTCAATTGGCTTGAAAAGTTCTCGTTATATAGCGAAATACGCAAAAAGTAAAATTAACAATAAGGGGTCCAAACTTCGGAGCTCTCGTTTTTTAGTCTGATTTCGTATATTAAAATATCGTATGCACTTAATTTTTAGCATTTTTAGTGTCCTCCTCTCAAGCCATTAAGATTGAGTTCAAGAATGTGAAGATCTGATCATTAGATCAAAAGCTATTCAAAGTTGCCCATGTTTTTTTTTTTTGGTGCACTGCACATCTAATGTGGCCTTAATGGAGCAAAAAAAATTAAATTTTTCCAAACTTTCAAGGTCATTTACTGCTTTTACCAAAATTAGACAAATATTGAAATCATCTGGAAAAGCATAGCAGAAACAAAATCAATTCACAGATCTGTGATTACTGATTCAACTTTTATACAACATGGCCATTAACTTCGAAGCCCATACTTGATAAATTGAAAACAATAATGGTTATGGAAAGGCTGTAAATTAATTTTAAAAACATTATTTAGGCTCAGCGTGAATAACTGAAGTTAACAAAGTGAGCCTATCAATCTAAAATTTACTGAGAAGGCGAGGCCATTGCTATAAAAAATTCTGGATCAAATTAAGGCATAAAGTACCAGCAATTTGAATGCATCATCCGTAAAATCCATTTGGACCATAAAATACAATACCAGTAAAATTTAATTAATTTACAGTATCTTACAGTAATATATATTTAATTTACAGTAAAATTTATTTTATTAAAGTGATTTCGTAATTTCACAGTAATTTATACATGAAAATTACAGTATATCAGATTTTTTGTTCTGTAACATGTTAAAAAAGAGGATTTTACGGAAGAAAGTACCAGCACCATAAGTGCTGGTACCTTATACCGTAATTTAATCCCGAAATTTTTACAGTGAAGGGTGGAATATTTACTCTTTGCTTGTTTTCTTTGCAAGTGATATATTGTTATGTATATGTTACCGTTAAAGTATATAATGCAGTTATTTCATAGAATGCCTAGTTATTCCATGAAATAACTGATCATGTCCGTTAAAGTGTGTAATATGTTATTAATTTGACACTTTAACTAGTTATTCTATGAAATAACTAGGTATTCTACAAATTAACTAATGAGAGACAGTTAAAGTGTAATATAAACAATTTATCTAAAATGAAACAACTAGGTATTCTATAAATAAACTAATGATAGACAATTAAAATGAAAAATAAGTAATTTATCTAATTTATGCAGCGCATAAATGGTATTTATGGAAACGCACCATAAAATCATTTGTTACAACAAGGATTACTAAAATGACACTTGGAATTACAAAGAACATTATTTCTAAAACAAAAACATTTTTTGTTGACACACTGGGTTTTACACGAAAATTTTTTAAATCCCTGACCAGTACCTAAACTTTGAGCTGTAGCATATAGATTATTTTACACTTTAACGGGCTGGAGATCGTTATTCTATGAAATAACTAGTTAAACCATGAAATACAAGAGAGTTTTACACTTTAACGGGCATGATCAGTTATTTCATGGAATAACTAGGTATTCTATGAAATAACGGATTTCATACTTTAACGGTAACATATATAACTTTTTTAAGCTAAATCAAATGAAATTCTTACCAAGTCGATATATCTAATAGTTAAGTATAAAATCTATAAAAGTTTTAAGTAGGTAAATGCAAAAGGTACATGACTGCATTTTTCATTCATAAATCTTTTCAATGAACTCAATTGTTTCAGTCGATTGCTTGATTAGAATCAATACCTCACTTGCCTCGATAGCAATGTCAGACGCATGAAAGTGTACGAGTCAGAATTGTCTCTCTTTCAATTTAAAACCTAAATAACTTCTTAACTATTAGATATATTGAATTTACAAGTGATTTTAAATGATTCAACTTAAAGGATTATGTAGGAAACATTATATCAATTACCTAGATACCAACAAGTAAGTTTTGCCAGCCTCGAAAGATACTAAGTCTCATCTTGGAGGAGGTTAACCTCAGATATTCGTGTCGGGCATAAATCTAAATTTTTAAGCAATTTACAGCTTTCATAACTATTTCAGTATTCTATTATTTAGGTTCACAGTCGTATTATACAAAAGTTGAATCGTTTACCATAGATCTGTCAATTGATTATGTTTATTCTCTACTTAAGGCTTCTCTTTCAACGAATTTATTACTTGTCAAAAACAAAATGCCAGTTTCTTGTTACTTTAAGGTCAATTTTTAGTTCAGACCAGATGAGCAGTGCGCAAAATTAAAAACGGACTACTCTGAATAACTTTTGATCTAATGAGCGGATCTTCACGTAGTCATCAATTTTAAAGATTCGAGAAAGTGACATCAAATATGCTAATTAATTAGTGCAGACGATATTTGAAATTACGAAATCAGACACAAAAACGTACTTTTTTTAATAAACATACCGTTTTTTGAAGGATTCGGATTTCTGACCCATATTGTATAGGGGCAGCCACAATCTGGGAAATATGCTCTCAATTGTTTCTTCAGTGTCGCTGACGGAAGTTTTAACCCCTTAATGTTTATTTTACTTTTTGTGTATTTTGCCATACCTAGATAAAGCGAATTAAAACATTTTTTCACACAATTATAAAGTTCGTTTATCCAAAGCTAATTCCATGAAAAGTGTGGCTTTTGGTTTACGTGGAATGGCTCATTAGGGGGCCGGAAACAATTACTATTTTTTTATTATTTTATTTAATAACAGTTAAAGAATTTTGAGCTTAAAGATATACAATTTCTTACATCATTTTAAAAACTGTAATTTTTTTGTGGCAAAATACAAAATTTGAGCGTAGTCGGTCGATTAGTTTCTGAGAAATCAAAATTTGAAAAATTCGTTTTTGAAAAATTTGATTTCTCAGAAACTATAGGATCGATTTTACTCAAATTTTGTACTTTGCCATTTAAAATTAAATTATTTAAAATGATGTATAAAATACTAGAACTTAAAATTCTTAAATTGTTTGACTATTATTGAATAAAATAATAAAAAAATAATAAATATTTACTAAAAGTTACATATAACATGGAATTATCTCTGGATAAACTAACTTTATAATTACGTGCAAAAAATTTTAATTCGCTTGAATTTTTGAGATATACTGAAATACTCAAAAAGAAATTTAATATTAAGGTGTCCAAACTTAAGACAGGTTTCCTGATCAACCCCTATATTCTTTATGGAGTCAGAAATTCGAATCCGTCAAAAAAAGTAATGCTTTTGTTAGAGTAAGTATGTTTTTGTGTTTGATTTCGTAGCTTAGTGTAGTAAATAATATCGTCTACACTAATTTCTTGCGATATATGAGGTCATATCCTCAAACCATTAAATTTGAGTCCTAGAACGAAAAGATCTGATCATTAATTAAATCAAAAGTGTTTTAGGATTGTCCGTTTTTTATTTTGCGTACAGTACACCACACATACGTTAATTTTTTAGGTACCATCCATAAGTATGTATTCACAGAAACATATACTTTTGTAGTTCACTGTTAGCACTAGTAGATAGTAGTAGTAGTAGCAATAATAGAGGACTAGTAGAGAGCATGTGGACCTATGGGTTACTATGACAACTCTTGCAATCTTGATGCGAAGGTCAACTGAAATTATTTATGTCTTAATAGCTAGTAGGGAAGTTTTAAAACATAAAATAACGATAAGCGCCGTGATCTGCTTGTTTAACAAAAATTATTCCTTCCAGTAAATTGATGTGTTTTTTTTTTTTTTTCAAAATTTCAGAAAATCTTCAGCCTTGACCCCCAAAACTTTAAAAAAAATAATAATTTTTTTCAGAAAAATCGCAAAAACACATGTTTAATAGTTTTACATGAAGTTATCCTTAAAATTTCATCAAAATCAAAAATATCAAGTATCCATCACTAATTGACTCTTAAGAAGCAGGCTCTTGAAAAAAAAAACAGAAAAATAATGTCTGATTACAAAAACTAATAATAATTGGAAAACTTTCCTCTTGACATTGAAACAAATTAATTTTTTAAACTTTTAAATAAATGAAAAAAGACTGTTAATCGAATGCTTGATACATTTTATTATTAATATTTTTTTTAAAAAAATAAATAGTTAGAATTAATTTTTATTTATTTTTTTGACGCAGAAATGTCCTTTTACTTTTATTAACATTTTTAGAACCGTTTTCAAAAAGAGGCTCAAAGTTTTAAATAAAAATCTACAATCCAGATTTTATCATTGCAACTTCGAAATCACTATTCTTTTTCCGATTGTAAAATTTGAACAGGCGTTCCTTTTATATTCCTTTGAAGGTTACATATTCAAATCGAATTTATTTGACATGTCTCAGCAGTTTTAAATAGCGTTACTATTTTCCAGAACGGAAATTTCAATATTCCTGTGAATTCTAATAAAATTACATTTAACGGAACTTCTCGAAAGATCAATTTAAATTCCCAACTCTAGAAAATGATAAAAATTTACATCATTTCAGATCTAAAACTAGCGCTGATTTTTAAATTTATGTGCACAATTTCCTTGAAGTACTAATTAACGTAACTTTGTCCTCAAAATAATAGTTTTCCATATTTTTAAAGAGTTTTCCATTTCAAATTGACTGAGTTAATAGAAATTATCATTTTTCCATCCTATTTTGCATAATAAGTCTCAATATATTTAATAAATCTATTAAAACAACATCATATAAAAAGTCTAAAAGATCTTTTGAAATTCTAAATTCAAGAAAGCAATAAAAATTAAGGTGCTGGCATACTTCAAAATTTAACTGACGCAGAGCGATATTCCTTGGAATAACTAAATTAATCAAACTGTTCTATCAAAATATTAAATTTTCTATTTATAAATAGTCTCTTTAATTTTACTGATATTTTTGCCAGCCAGGCGGTTCAGGGGATAGACGTCTCATTATTTTTGTAACTTGTAAAAGATTCTCGATTTCGATGAAGGGCTATATTAACCAAAGTTTATGCTCAAAGTTAGTTATTTCTCTTTGAGTTGTTTACCATTTTTAATAAATCAGAAGAATGGGTCACGCCGAATCGGTTTTTTCCATCATACTTAATATTATACGTCTCAATATTTTTACAACTTGTAATAAAATTCTCGATTTCGATGAAGTGCTATAATAACCAAAGATTATCCTTAAAGTTAGTTATTTCTCTTTGAGTTGTTTACCATTTTTAATAAATCAGAAGAATGGGTCACGCCGAATCGGTTTTTTCCTTCATACTTAATATTATACGTCTCAATATTTTTACAACTTGTAATAAAATTCTCGATTTCGATGAAGTGCTATATTAACCAAAGTTTATCCTCAAAGTTAGTTATTTCTCTTTGAGTTGTTTACCATTTTTAATAAATCAGAAGAATGGGTCAAGCCGAATCGGTTTTTTCCATCATACTTAATATTATACGTCTCAATATTTATACAACTTGTAATAAAATTCTCGATTTCGATGAAGTGCTATATTAACCAAAGTTTATCCTCAAAGTTAGTTATTTCTCTTTGAGTTGTTTACCATTTTTAATAAATCAGAAGAACGGGTCACGCCGAATCGGTTTTTTCCATCATACTTAATATTATACGTGTCAATATTTTTACAACTTGTAATAAAATTCTCGATTTCGATGAAGTGCTATAATAGCCAAAGTTTATCCTCAAAGTTAGTTATTTCTCTTTGAGTTGTTTACCAATTATAATAAATCAGAAGAATGGGTCACGCCGAATCGGTTTTTTCAATCATACTTAATATTATACGTCTCAATATTTTTACAACTTGTAATAAAATTCTCGATTTCGATGAAGTGCTATATTAACCAAAGTTTATCCTCAAAGTTAGTTATTTCTCTTTGAGTTGTTTACCATTTTTAATAAATCAGAAGAATGGCTCACGACGAATCGGTTTTTTCCATCATACTTAATATTATACGTCTCAATATTTTTACAACTTATAATAAAATTCTCGCTTTCGATGAAGTGCTATAATAACCAAAGTTTATCCTCAAAGTTAGTTATTTCTGTTTGAGATGTTTACCATTTTTAATAAATCAGAAGAATGGCTCACGCCGAATCGGTTTTTTCCATCATACTTAATACTATACGTCTCAATATTTTTACAACTTGTAATAAAATTCTCGGTTTCGATGAAGTGCTACATTAACCAAAGTTTATCCTCAAAGTTAGTTATTTCTCTTTGAGTTGTTTACCATTTTTAATAAATCAGAACAATGGCTCACGCCGAATCGGTTTTTTCCATCATATTTAATATTATACGTCTCAATATTTTTACAACTTGTAATAAAATTCTCGATTTCGATGAAGTGCTATATTAACCAAAGTTTATCCTCAAAGTTAGTTATTTCTCTTTGAGTTGTTTACCATTTTTAATAAATCAGAAGAATGGGTCACGCCGAATCGGTTTTTTCCATCATACTTAATATTATACGTCTCAATATTTTTACAACTTATAATAAAATTCTCGATTTCGAAGAAGTGCTATAATAACCAAAGTTTATCCTCAAAGTTAGTTATTACTCTTTGAGTTGTTTACCATGTTTAATAAATCAGAAGAATGGCTCACGCCGAATCGGTTTTTTCCATCATACTTAATATTATACGTCTCAATATTTTTACAACTTGTAATAAAATTCTCGATTTCGATGAAGTGCTATATTAACCAAAGTTTATCCTCAAAGTCAGTTATTTCTCTTTGAGTTGTTTACCATTTTTAATGAATCAGAAGAATGGGTCAAGCCGAATCGGTATTTTCCATCATACTTAATATTATACGTCTCAATATTTTTACAACTTGTAATAAAATTTAACGATTTCGATGAAGTGCTATATTAACCAAAGTCTACAATCAAAGTTAGTTATTTCTCTTTGAGTTGTTTACCATTTTTAATAAATCAGAAGAATGGGTCACGCCGAATCGGTTTTTTCCATCATACTTAATTATATACGTATCAATATTTTTACAACTAGTAATAAAATTCTCGATTTCGATGAAGTGCTAAATTAACCAAAGTCTATCCTCAAAGTTAGTTATTTCTCTTTGAGTTGTTTACCATTTTAATAAATCAGAAGAATGGGTCACGCCGAATCGGTTTTTTCCATCATACTTAATATTATACGTCTCAATATTTTTACAGCTTGTAATAAAATTCTCGATTTCGATGAAGTGCTATATTAACCAAAGTCTATCCTCAAAGTTAGTTATTTCTCTTTGAGTTGTTTACCATTTTTAATAAATCAGAGGAGTAGCTCACGCCGAATCGGTTTTTTCCATCATACTTAATATTATACGTCTCAATATTTTTACAACTTGTAATAAAATTCTCGATTTCGATGAAGTGCTGTAATAACCAAAGTTTATCCTTAAAGTTAGTTATTTCTCTTTGAGTTGTTTACCATTTTTAATAAATCAGAAGAATGGGTCACGCCGAATCGGTTTTTCCCATCATACTTAATATTATACGTCTCAATATTTTTACAACTTGTAATAAAATTCTCGATTTCGATGAAGTGCTATATTAACCAAAGTTTATCCTTAAAGGTAGTTATTTCTCTTTGAGTTGTTTACCATTTTTAATAAATCAGAAGAATGGCTCACGCCGAATCGGTTTTTTCCATCATACTTAATATTATACGTCTCAATATTTTTACAACTTATAATAAAATTCTCGATTTCGAAGAAGTGCTATAATAACCAAAGTTTATCCTCAAAGTTAGTTATTACTCTTTGAGTTGTTTACCATGTTTAATAAATCAGAAGAATGGCTCACGCCGAATCGGTTTTTTCCATCATACTTAATATTATACGTCTCAATATTTTTACAACTTGTAATAAAATTCTCGATTTCGATGAAGTGCTATATTAACCAAAGTTTATCCTCAAAGTTAGTTATTTCTCTTTGAGTTGTTTACCATTTTTAATAAATCAGAAGAATGGGTCAAGCCTAATCGGTTTTTTCCATCATACTTAATTATATACGTCTCAATATTTTTACAACTTGTAATAAAATTCTCGATTTCGATGAAATGCTGTATTAACCAAAGTTTATCCTCAAAGTTAGTTATTTCTCTTTGAGTTGTTTACCATTTTTAATAAATCAGAAGAATGGCTCACGCCGAATCGGTTTTTTCATCATACTTAATATTATACGTCTCAATATTTTTACAACTTGTAATAAAATTCTCGATTTCGATGAAGTGCTATAATAACCAAAGTTTATCCTTAAAGTTAGTTATTTCTCTTTGAGTTGTTTACCATTTTTAATAAATCAGAAGAATGGGTCACGCCGAATCGGTTTTTCCCATCATACTTAATATTATACGTCTCAATATTTTTACAACTTGTAATAAAATTCTCGATTTCGATGAAGTGCTATATTAACCAAAGTTTATCCTTAAAGGTAGTTATTTCTCTTTGAGTTGTTTACCATTTTTAATAAATCAGAAGAATGGCTCACGCCGAATCGGTTTTTTCCATCATACTTAATATTATACGTCTCAATATTTTTACAACTTATAATAAAAATCTCGATTTCGATGAAGTGCTATAATAACCAAAGTTTATCCTTAAAGTTAGTTATTTCTCTTTGAGTTGTTTACCACTTTTAATAAATCAGAAGAATGGGTCACGCCGAATCGGTTTTTTCCTTCATACTTAATATTATACGTCTCAATATTTTTACAACTTGAAATAAAATTCTCGATTTCGATGAAGTGCTATATTAACCAAAGTCTACAATCAAAGTTAGTTATTTCTCTTTGAGTTGTTTACCATTTTTAATAAATCAGAAGAATGGCTCACGCCGAATCGGTTTTTTCCATCATACTTAATATTATACGTCTCAATATTTTTACAACTAGTAATAAAATTCTCGATTTCGATGAAGTGCTAAATTAACCAAAGTCTATCCTTAAAGTTAGTTATTTCTCTTTGAGTTGTTTACCATTTTAATAAATCAGAAGAATGGGTCACGCCGAATCGGTTTTTTCCATCATACTTAATATTATACTTCTCAATATTTTTACAACTTGTAATAAAATTCTCGATTTCGATGAAGTGCTATATTAACCAAAGTCTATCCTCAAAGTTAGTTATTTCTCTTTGAGTTGTTTACCATTTTTAATAAATCAGAAGAGTAGCTCACGCCGAATCGGTTTTTTCCATCATACTTAATATTATACGTCTCAATATTTTTACAACTTGTAATAAAATTCTCGATTTCGATGAAGTGCTCTAATAACCAAAGTTTATCCTTAAAGTTAGTTATTTCTCTTTGAGTTGTTTACCATTTTTAATAAATCAGAAGAATGGGTCACGAAGAATCGGTTTTTCCCATTACTTAATATTATACGTCTCAATATTTTTACAACTTGTAATAAAATTCCCGATTTCGATGAAGTGCTATATTAACCAAAGTTTATCCTTAAAGGTAGTTATTTCTCTTTGAGTTGTTTACCATTTTTAATAAATCAGAAGAATGGCTCACGCCGAATCGGTTTTTTCCATCATACTTAATATTATACGTCTCAATATTTTTACAACTTATAATAAAATTCTCGATTTCGAAGAAGTGCTATAATAACCAAAGTTTATCCTCAAAGTTAGTTATTACTCTTTGAGTTGTTTACCATGTTTAATAAATCAGAAGAATGGCTCACGCCGAATTGGTTTTTTCCATCATACTTAATATTATACGTCTCAATATTTTTACAACTTGTAATAAAATTCTCGATTTCGATGAAGTGCTATATTAACCAAAGTTTATCCTCAAAGTTAGTTATTTCTCTTTGAGTTGTTTACCATTTTTAATAAATCAGAAGAATGGGTCAAGCCTAATCGGTTTTTTTCATCATACTTAATTATATACGTCTCAATATTTTTACAACTTGTAATAAAATTCTCGATTTCGATGAAATGCTGTATTAACCAAAGTTTATCCTCAAAGTTAGTTATTTTTCTTTGAGTTGTTTACCATTTTTAATAAATCAGAAGAGTGGGTCAAGCCGAATCGGTTTTTTCCATCATACTTAATATTATACGTCTCAATATTTTTACAACTTGTAATAAAATTCTCGATTTCGATGAAGTGCTATATTAACCAAAGTTTATCCTCAACGTTAGTTATTTCTCTTTGAGTTGTTTACCATTTTTATAAATCAGAAGAATGGGTCAAGCCGAATCGGTATTTTCCATCATACTTAATATTATACGTCTCAATATTTTTACAACTTGTACTACAATTTAACGATTTCGATGAAGTGCTATATTAACCAAAGTTTATCCTCAAAGTTAGTTATTTCTCTTTGAGTTGTTTACCATTTTTAATAAATCAGAAGAATGGGTCAAGCCTAATCGGTTTTTTCCATCATACTTAATTATATACGTCTCAATATTTTTACAACTTGTAATAAAATTCTCTATTTCGATGAAATGCTGTATTAACCAAAGTTTATCCTCAAAGTTAGTTATTTCTCTTTGAGTTGTTTACCATTTTTAATAAATCAGAAGAGTGGGTCAAGCCGAATCGGTTTTTTCCATCATACTTAATATTATACGTCTCAATATTTTTACAACTTGTAATAAAATTCTCGATTTCGATGAAGTGCTATATTAACCAAAGTTTATCCTCAAAGTTAGTTATTTCTCTTTGAGTTGTTTACCATTTTTAATAAATCAGAAGAATGGGTCAAGCCGAATCGGTATTTTCCATCATACTTAATATTATACGTCTCAATATTTTTACAACTTGTAATAAAATTTAACGATTTCGATGAAGTGCTATATTAACCTAAGTTTATACTCAAAGTTAGTTATTTCTCTTTGAGTTGTTTACCATTTTTAATAAATCAGAAGAGTAGCTCACGCCGAATCGGTTTTTTCCATCATACTTAATATTATACGTCTCAATATTTTTACAACTTGTAATAAAACTCTCGATTTCGATGAAGTGCTCTAATAACCAAAGTTTATCCTTAAAGTTAGTTATTTCTCTTTGAGTTGTTTACCATTTTTAATAAATCAGAAGAATGGGTCACGCCGAATCGGTTTTTTCCATCATACTTAATATTATACGTCTCAATATTTTTACAACTTGTAATAAAATTCTCGATTTCGATGAAGTGCTATATTAACCAAAGTTTATCCTCAAAGTTAGTTATTTCTCTTTGAGTTGTTTACCATTTTTATAAATCAGAAGAATGGGTCAAGCCGAATCGGTATTTTCCATCATACTTAATATTATACGTCTCAATATTTTTACAACTTGTACTACAATTTAACGATTTCGATGAAGTGCTATATTAACCTAAGTTTATACTCAAAGTTAGTTATTTCTCTTTGAGTTGTTTACCATTTTCAATAAATCAGAAGAATGGCTCACGCCGAATCGGTTTTTTCATCATACTTAATATTATACGTCTCAATATTTTTACAACTTATAATAAAATTCTCGATTTCGAAGAAGTGCTATAATAACCAAAGTTTATCCTCAAAGTTAGTTATTACTCTTGGAGTTGTTTACCATGTTTAATAAATCAGAAGAATGGCTCACGCCGAATCGGTTTTTTCCATCATACTTAATATTATACGTCTCAATATTTTTACAACTTGTAATAAAATTCTCGATTTCGATGAAGTGCTATATTAACCAAAGTTTATCCTCAAAGTTAGTTATTTCTCTTTGAGTTGTTTACCATTTTTAATAAATCAGAAGAATGGGTCAAGCCTAATCGATTTTTTCCATCATACTTAATTATATACGTCTCAATATTTTTACAACTTGTAATAAAATTCTCGATTTCGATGAAATGCTGTATTAACCAAAGTTTATCCTCAAAGTTAGTTATTTCTCTTTGAGTTGTTTACCATTTTTAATAAATCAGAAGAGTGGGCCAAGCCGAATCGGTTTTTTCCATCATACTTAATATTATACGTCTCAATATTTTTACAACTCGTAATAAAATTCTCGATTTCGATGAAGTGCTATATTAACCAAAGTTTATCCTCAAATTTAGTTATTTCTCTTTGAGTTGTTTACCATTTTTAATAAATCAGAAGAATGGGTCAAGCCGAATCGGTATTTTCCATCATACTTAATATTATACGTCTCAATATTTTTACAACTTGTAATAAAATTTAACGATTTCGATGAAGTGCTATATTAACCTAAGTTTATACTCAAAGTTAGATATTTCTCTTTGAGTTGTTTACCATTTTTAATAAATTAGAAGAATGGCTCACGCCGAATCGGTTTTTTCATCATACTTAATATTATACGTCTCAATATTTTTACAACTTGTAATAAAATTCTCGATTTCGATGAAGTGCTATAATAACCAAAGTTTATCCTTAAAGTTAGTTATTTCTCTTTGAGTTGTTTACCATTTTTAATAAATCAGAAGAATGGGTCACGCCGAATCGGTTTTTTCCATCATACTTAATATTATACGTCTCAATATTTTTACAACTTGTAATAAAATTCTCGATTTCGATGAAGTGCTCTAATAACCAAAGTTTATCCTTAAAGTTAGTTATTTCTCTTTGAGTTGTTTACCATTTTTAATAAATCAGAAGAATGGGTCACGCCGAATCGGTTTTTCCCATCATACTTAATATTATACATCTCAATATTTTTACAACTTGTAATAAAATTCTCGATTTCGATGAAGTGCTATATTAACCAAAGTTTATCCTTAAAGGTAGTTATTTCTCTTTGAGTTGTTTGCCATTTTTAATAAATCAGAAGAATGGCTCACGCCGAATCGGTTTTTTCCATCATACTTAATATTATACGTCTCAATATTTTTACAACTTATAATAAAATTCTCGATTTCGAAGAAGTGCTATAATAACCAAAGTTTATCCTCAAAGTTAGTTATTACTCTTTCAGTTGCTTACCATGTTAAATAAATCAGAGGAATGGCTCACGCCGAATCGGTTTTTTCCATCATACTTAATATTATACGTCTCAATATTTTTACAACTTGTAATAAAATTCTCGATTTCGATGAAGTGCTATATTAACCAAAGTTTATCCTCAAAGTTAGTTATTTCTCTTTGAGTTGTTTACCATTTTTAATAAATCAGAAGAATGGGTCGAGCCTAATCGGTTTTTTCCATCATACTTAATTATATACGTCTCAATATTTTTACAACTTATAATAAAATTCTCGATTTCGATGAAGTGCTATAATAACCAAAGTTTATCCTTAAAGTTAGTTATTTCTTTTTCAGTTGTTTACCACTTTTAATAAATCAGAAGAATGAGTCACGCCGAATCGGTTTTTTCCTTCATACTTAATATTATACGTCTCAATATTTTTACAACTTGTAATAAAATTCTCGATTTCGATGAAGTGCTATATTAACCAAAGTCTACAATCAAAGTTAGTTATTTCTCTTTGAGTTGTTTACCATTTTTAATAAATCAGAAGAATGGGTCACGCCGAATCGGTTTTTTCCATCATACTTAATATTATACGTCTCAATATTTTTACAACTTATAATAAAATTCTCGATTTCGAAGAAGTGCTATAATAACCAAAGTTTATCCTCAAAGTTAGTTATTACTCTTTGAGTTGTTTACCATGTTTAATAAATCAGAAGAATGGCTCACGCCGAATCGGTTTTTTCCATCATACTTAATATTATACGTCTCAATATTTTTACAACTTGTAATAAAATTCTCGATTTCGATGAAGTGCTATATTAACCAAAGTTTATCCTCAAAGTTAGTTATTTCTCTTTGAGTTGTTTACCATTTTTAATAAATCAGAAGAATGGGTCGAGCCTAATCGGTTTTTTCCATCATACTTAATTATATACGTCTCAATATTTTTACAACTTATAATAAAATTCTCGATTTCGATGAAGTGCTATAATAACCAAAGTTTATCCTTAAAGTTAGTTATTTCTTTTTCAGTTGCTTACCACTTTTAATAAATCAGAAGAATGAGTCACGCCGAATCGGTTTTTTCCTTCATACTTAATATTATACGTCTCAATATTTTTACAACTTGTAATAAAATTCTCGATTTCGATGAAGTGCTATATTAACCAAAGTCTACAATCAAAGTTAGTTATTTCTCTTTGAGTTGTTTACCATTTTTAATAAATCAGAAGAATGGGTCACGCCGAATCGGTTTTTTCCATCATACTTAATATTATACGTCTCAATATTTTTACAACTTATAATAAAATTCTCGATTTCGAAGAAGTGCTATAATAACCAAAGTTTATCCTCAAAGTTAGTTATTACTCTTTGAATTGTTTACCATGTTTAATAAATCAGAAGAATGGCTCACGCCGAATCGGTTTTTTCCATCATACTTAATATTATACGTCTCAATATTTTTACAACTTGTAATAAAATTCTCGATTTCGATGAAGTGCTATATTAACCAAAGTTTATCCTCAAAGTTAGTTATTTCTCTTTGAGTTGTTTACCATTTTTAATAAATCAGAAGAATGGGTCAAGCCGAATCGGTATTTTCCATCATACTTAATATTATACGTCTCAATATTTTTACAACTTGTAATAAAATTTAACGATTTCGATGAAGTGCAATATTAACCTAAGTTTATACTCAAAGTTAGATATTTCTCTTTGAGTTGTTTACCATTTTTAATAAATTAGAAGAATGGCTCACGCCGAATCGGTTTTTTCATCATACTTAATATTATACGTCTCAATATTTTTACAACTTGTAATAAAATTCTCGATTTCGATGAAGTGCTATAATAACCAAAGTTTATCCTTAAAGTTAGTTATTTCTCTTTGAGTTGTTTACCATTTTTAATAAATCAGAAGAATGGGTCACGCCGAATCGGTTTTTCCCATCATACTTAATATTATACGTCTCAATATTTTTACAACTAGTAATAAAATTCTCGATTTCGATGAAGTGCTAAATTAACCAAAGTCTATCCTCAAAGTTAGTTATTTCTCTTTGAGTTGTTTACCATTTTTAATAAATCAGAAGAGTAGCTCACGCCGAATCGGTTTTTTCCATCATACTTAATATTATACGTCTCAATATTTTTACAACTTGTAATAAAATTCTCGATTTCGATGAAGTGCTCTAATAACCAAAGTTTATCCTTAAAGTTAGTTATTTCTCTTTGAGTTGTTTACCATTTTTAATAAATCAGAAGAATGGGTCACGCTGAATCGGTTTTTCCCATCATACTTAATATTATACATCTCAATATTTTTACAACTTGTAATAAAATTCTCGATTTCGATGAAGTGCCATATTAACCAAAGTTTATCCTTAAAGGTAGTTATTTCTCTTTGAGTTGTTTACACTTTTTAATAAATCAGAAGAATGGCTCACGCCGAATCGGTTTTTTCCATCATACTTAATATTATACGTCTCAATATTTTTACAACTTATAATAAAATTCTCGATTTCGAAGAAGTGCTATAATAACCAAAGTTTATCCTCAAAGTTAGTTATTACTCTTTGAGTTGTTTACCATGTTTAATAAATCAGAGGAATGGCTCACGCCGAATCGGTTTTTTCCATCATACTTAATATTATACGTCTCAATATTTTTACAACTTGTAATAAAATTCTCGATTTCGATGAAGTGCTATAATAACCAAAGTTTATCCTTAAAGTTAGTTATTTCTCTTTCAGTTGTTTACCATTTTTAATAAATCAGAAGAATGGGTCACGCCGAATCGGTTTTTCCCATCATACTTAATATTATACGTCTCAATATTTTTACAACTTGTAATAAAATTCTCGATTTCGATGAAGTGCTATATTAACCAAAGTTTATCCTTAAAGGTAGTTATTTCTCTTTGAGTTGTTTACCATTTTTAATAAATCAGAAGAATGGCTCACGCCGAATCGGTTTTTTCCATCATACTTAATATTATACGTCTCAATATTTTTGCAACTTATAATAAAATTCTCGATTTCGATGAAGTGCTATAATAACCAAAGTTTATCCTTAAAGTTAGTTATTTCTTTTTGAGTTGTTTACCACTTTTAATAAATCAGAAGAATGGGTCACGCCGAATCGGTTTTTTCCTTCATACTTAATATTATACGTCTCAATATTTTTACAACTTGTAATAAAATTCTCGATTTCGATGAAGTGCTATATTAACCAAAGTCTACAATCAAAGTTAGTTATTTCTCTTTGAGTTGTTTACCATTTTTAATAAATCAGAAGAATGGGTCACGCCGAATCGGTTTTTTCCATCATACTTAATATTATACGTCTCAATATTTTTACAACTTATAATAAAATTCTCGATTTCGAAGAAGTGCTATAATAACCAAAGTTTATAATCAAAGTTAGTTATTACTCTTTGAGTTGTTTACCATGTTTAATAAATCAGAAGAATGGCTCACGCCGAATCGGTTTTTTCCATCATACTTAATATTATACGTCTCAATATTTTTACAACTTGTAATAAAATTCTCGATTTCGATGAAGTGCTATATTAACCAAAGTTTATCCTCAAAGTTAGTTATTTCTCTTTGAGTTGTTTACCATTTTTAATAAATCAGAAGAATGGGTCAAGCCTAATCGGTTTTTTCCATCATACTTAATTATATACGTCTCAATATTTTTACAACTTGTAATAAAATTCTCGATTTCGATGAAATGTTGTATTAACCAAAGTTTATCCTCAAAGTTAGTTATTTCTCTTTGAGTTGTTTACCATTTTTAATAAATCAGAAGAGTGGGTCAAGCCGAATCGGTTTTTTCCATCATACTTAATATTATACGTCTCAATATTTTTACAACTTGTAATAAAATTCTCGATTTCGATGAAGTGCTATATTAACCAAAGTTTATCCTCAAAGTTAGTTATTTCTCTTTGAGTTGTTTACCATTTTTAATAAATCAGAAGAATGGGTCAAGCCGAATCGGTATTTTCCACCATACTTAATATTATACGTCTCAATATTTTTACAACTTGTAATAAAATTTAACGATTTCGATGAAGTGCTATATTAACCTAAGTTTATACTCAAAGTTAGTTATTTCTCTTTGAGTTGTTTACCATTTTTAATAAATCAGAAGAATGGGTCACGCCGAATCGGGTTTTTCCATCATACTTAATATTATACGTCTCAATATTTTTACAACTTGTAATAAAATTCTCGATTCCGATGAAGTGCTATAATAACCAAAGTTTATCCTTAAAGTTAGTTACTTCTCTTTGAGTTGTTTACCATTTTTAATAAATCAGAAGAATGGCTTACGCCGAATCGGTTTTTTCCATCATACTTAATATTATACGTCTCAATATTTTTACAACTTATAATAAAATTCTCGATTTCGATGAAGTGCTATAATAACCGAAGTTTATCCTCAAAGTTAGTTATTTCTCTTTGAGTTGTTTACCATTTTTAATAAATCAAAAGAATGGCTCCGCCGAATCGGTTTTTTCCATCATACTTAATATTATACGTCTCAATATTTTTACAACTTGTAATAAAATTCTCGATTTCGATAAAGTGCTATATTAACCAAAGTTTATCCTCAAAGTTAGTTATTTCTCTTTGAGTTGTTTTCCATTTTTAATAAATCAGAAGAATGGGTCACGCCGAATCGGTTTTTTCCATCATACTTAATATTATACGTCTCAATATTTTTACAACTTGTAATAAAATTCTCGATTTCGATGAAGTGCTATAATAACCAAAGTTTATCCTTAAAGTTAGTTATTTCTCTTTGAGTTGTTTACCATTTTTAATAAATCAGAAGAATGGCTCACGCCGAATCGGTTTTTTCCTTCATACTTAATATTATACGTCTCAATATTTTTACAACTTGTAATAAAATTCTCGGTTTCGATGAAGTGCTATATTAACCAAAGTTTATCCTCAAAGTTAGCTATTTCTCTTTGAGTTGCTTACCATTTTTAATAAATCAGAAGAATGGCTCACGCCGAATCGGTTTTTTCCATCATACTTAATATTATACGTCTCAATATTTTTACAACTTGTAATAAAATTCTCTATTTCGATGAAGTGCTATATTATCCAAAGTTTATCCTCAAAGTTAGTTATTTCTCTTTGAGTTGTTTACCATTTTTAATAAATCAGAAGAATGGGTCAAGCCTAATCGGTTTTTTCCATCATACTTAATTATATACGTCTCAATATTTTTACAACTTGTAATAAAATTCTCGATTTCGATGAAATGCTGTATTAACCAAAGTTTATCCTCAAAGTTAGTTATTTCTCTTTGAGTTGTTTACCATTTTTAATAAATCAGAAGAATGGGTCACGCCGAATCGGGTTTTTCCATCATACTTAATATTATACGTCTCAATATTTTTACAACTTATAATAAAATTCTCGATTTCGATGAAGTGCTATAATAACCAAAGTTTATCCTCAAAGTTAGTTATTTCTCTTTGAGTTGTTTACCATTTTTAATAAATCAAAAGAATGGCTCCACCGAATCGGTTTTTTCCATCATACTTAATATTATACGTCTCAATAATTTTACAACTTGTAATAAAATTCTCGATTTCGATGAAGTGCTATATTAACCAAAGTTTATCCTCAAAGTTAGTTATTTCTCTTTGAGTTGTTTTCCATTTTTAATAAATCAGAAGAATGGGTCACGCCGAATCGGTTTTTTCCATCATACTTAATATTATACGTCTCAATATTTTTACAACTTATAATAAAATTCTCGATTTCGATGAAGTGCTATAATAACCAAAGTTTATCCTCAAAGTTAGTTATTTCTCTTTGAGTTGTTTACCATTTTTAATAAATCAAAAGAATGGCTCCGCCGAATCGGTTTTTTCCATCATACTTAATATTATACGTCTCAATATTTTTACAACTTGTAATAAAATTCTCGATTTCGATGAAGTGCTATATTAACCAAAGTTTATCCTCAAAGTTAGTTATTTCTCTTTGAGTTGTTTTCCATTTTTAATAAATCAGAAGAATGGGTCACGCCGAATCGGTTTTTTCCATCATACTTAATATTATACGTCTCAATATTTTTACAACTTATAATAAAATTCTCGATTTCGATGAAGTGCTATAATAACCAAAGTTTATCCTCAAAGTTAGTTATTTCTCTTTGAGTTGTTTACCATTTTTAATAAATCAAAAGAATGGGTCACGCCGAATCGGTTTTTCCCATCATACTTAATATTATACGTGTCAATATTTTTACAACTTGTAATAAAATTCTCGATTTCGATGAAGTGCTATATTAACCAAAGTTTATCCTTAAAGGTAGTTATTTCTCTTTGAGTTGTTTACCATTTTTAATAAATCAGAAGAATGGCTCACGCCGAATCGGTTTTTTCCATCATACTTAATATTATACGTCTCAATATTTTTGCAACTTACAATAAAATTCTCGATTTCGATGAAGTGCTATAATAACCAAAGTTTATCCTTAAAGTTAGTTATTTCTTTTTGAGTTGTTTACCACTTTTAATAAATCAGAAGAATGGGTCACGCCGAATCGGTTTTTTCCTTCATACTTAATATTATACGTCTCAATATTTTTACAACTTGTAATAAAATTCTCGATTTCGATGAAGTGCTATATTAACCAAAGTCTACAATCAAAGTTAGTTATTTCTCTTTGAGTTGTTTACCATTTTTAATAAATCAGAAGAATGGGTCACGCCGAATCGGTTTTTTCCATCATACTTAATATTATACGTCTCAATATTTTTACAACTTATAATAAAATTCTCGATTTCGAAGAAGTGCTATAATAACCAAAGTTTATCCTCAAAGTTAGTTATTACTCTTTGAGTTGTTTACCATGTTTAATAAATCAGAAGAATGGCTCACGCCGAATCGGTTTTTTCCATCATACTTAATATTATACGTCTCAATATTTTTACAACTTGTAATAAAATTCTCGATTTCGAAGAAGTGCTATAATAACCAAAGTTTATCCTCAAAGTTAGTTATTTCTCTTTGAGTTGTTTACCATTTTTAATAAATCAGAAGAATGGGTCAAGCCTAATCGGTTTTTTCCATCATACTTAATTATATACGTCTCAATATTTTTACAACTTGTAATAAAATTCTCGATTTCGATGAAATGCTGTATTAACCAAAGTTTATCCTCAAAGTTAGTTATTTCTCTTTGAGTTGTTTACCATTTTTAATAAATCAGAAGAGTGGGTCAAGCCGAATCGGTTTTTTCCATCATACTTAATATTATACGTCTCAATATTTTTACAACTTGTAATAAAATTCTCGATTCCGATGAAGTGCTATAATAACCAAAGTTTATCCTTTAAGTTAGTTACTTCTCTTTGAGTTGTTTACCATTTTTAATAAATCAGAAGAATGGCTTACGCCGAATCGGTTTTTCCCATCATACTTAATATTATACGTCTCAATATTTTTACAACTTGTAATAAAATTCTCGATTTCGATGAAGTGCTATATTAACCAAAGTTTATCCTTAAAGGTAGTTATTTCTCTTTGAGTTGTTTACCATTTTTAATAAATCAGAAGAATGGCTCACGCCGAATCGGTTTTTTCCATCATACTTAATATTATACGTCTCAATATTTTTGCAACTTATAATAAAATTCTCGATTTCGATGAAGTGCTATAATAACCAAAGTTTATCCTTAAAGTTAGTTATTTCTTTTTGAGTTGTTTACCATTTTTAATAAATCAGAAGAATGGGTCACGCCGAATCGGTTTTTTCCATCATACTTAATATTATACGTCTCAATATTTTTACAACTTATAATAAAATTCTCGATTTCGAAGAAGTGCTATAATAACCAAAGTTTATCCTCAAAGTTAGTTATTACTCTTTGAGTTGTTTACCATGTTTAATAAATCAGAAGAATGGCTCACGCCGAATCGGTTTTTTCCATCATACTTAATATTATACGTCTCAATATTTTTACAACTTGTAATAAAATTCTCGATTTCGAAGAAGTGCTATAATAACCAAAGTTTATCCTCAAAGTTAGTTATTTCTCTTTGAGTTGTTTACCATTTTTAATAAATCAGAAGAATGGGTCAAGCCTAATCGGTTTTTTCCATCATACTTAATTATATACGTCTCAATATTTTTACAACTTGTAATAAAATTCTCGATTTCGATGAAATGCTGTATTAACCAAAGTTTATCCTCAAAGTTAGTTATTTCTCTTTGAGTTGTTTACCATTTTTAATAAATCAGAAGAGTGGGTCAAGCCGAATCGGTTTTTTCCATCATACTTAATATTATACGTCTCAATATTTTTACAACTTGTAATAAAATTCTCGATTCCGATGAAGTGCTATAATAACCAAAGTTTATCCTTTAAGTTAGTTACTTCTCTTTGAGTTGTTTACCATTTTTAATAAATCAGAAGAATGGCTTACGCCGAATCGGTTTTTCCCATCATACTTAATATTATACGTCTCAATATTTTTACAACTTGTAATAAAATTCTCGATTTCGATGAAGTGCTATATTAACCAAAGTTTATCCTTAAAGGTAGTTATTTCTCTTTGAGTTGTTTACCATTTTTAATAAATCAGAAGAATGGCTCACGCCGAATCGGTTTTTTCCATCATACTTAATATTATACGTCTCAATATTTTTGCAACTTATAATAAAATTCTCGATTTCGATGAAGTGCTATAATAACCAAAGTTTATCCTTAAAGTTAGTTATTTCTTTCTGAGTTGTTTACCACTTTTAATAAATCAGAAGAATGGGTCACGCCGAATCGGTTTTTTCCTTCATACTTAATATTATACGTCTCAATATTTTTACAACTTGTAATAAAATTCTCGATTTCGATGAAGTGCTATATTAACCAAAGTCTACAATCAAAGTTAGTTATTTCTCTTTGAGTTGTTTACCATTTTTAATAAATCAGAAGAATGGGTCACGCCGAATCGGTTTTTTCCATCATACTTAATATTATACGTCTCAATATTTTTACAACTTATAATAAAATTCTCGATTTCGAAGAAGTGCTATAATAACCAAAGTTTATCCTCAAAGTTAGTTATTACTCTTTGAGTTGTTTACCATGTTTAATAAATCAGAAGAATGGCTCACGCCGAATCGGTTTTTTCCATCATACTTAATATTATACGTCTCAATATTTTTACAACTTGTAATAAAATTCTCGATTTCGAAGAAGTGCTATAATAACCAAAGTTTATCCTCAAAGTTAGTTATTTCTCTTTGAGTTGTTTACCATTTTTAATAAATCAGAAGAATGGGTCAAGCCTAATCGGTTTTTTCCATCATACTTAATTATATACGTCTCAATATTTTTACAACTTGTAATAAAATTCTCGATTTCGATGAAATGCTGTATTAACCAAAGTTTATCCTCAAAGTTAGTTATTTCTCTTTGAGTTGTTTACCATTTTTAATAAATCAGAAGAATGGGTCAAGCCGAATCGGTATTTTCCATCATACTTAATATTATACGTCTCAATATTTTTACAACTTGTAATAAAATTTAACGATTTCGATGAAGTGCTATATTAACCTAAGTTTATACTCAAAGTTAGTTATTTCTCTTTGAGTTGTTTACCATTTTTAATAAATCAGAAGAATGGGTCACGCCGAATCGGGTTTTTCCATCATACTTAATATTATACGTCTCAATATTTTTACAACTTGTAATAAAATTCTCGATTCCGATGAAGTGCTATAATAACCAAAGTTTATCCTTAAAGTTAGTTACTTCTCTTTGAGTTGTTTACCATTTTTAATAAATCAGAAGAATGGCTTACGCCGAATCGGTTTTTTCCATCATACTTAATATTATACGTCTCAATATTTTTACAACTTATAATAAAATTCTCGATTTCGATGAAGTGCTATAATAACCGAAGTTTATCCTCAAAGTTAGTTATTTCTCTTTGAGTTGTTTACCATTTTTAATAAATCAAAAGAATGGCTCCGCCGAATCGGTTTTTTCCATCATACTTAATATTATACGTCTCAATATTTTTACAACTTGTAATAAAATTCTCGATTTCGATGAAGTGCTATATTAACCAAAGTTTATCCTCAAAGTTAGTTATTTCTCTTTGAGTTGTTTTCCATTTTTAATAAATCAGAAGAATGGGTCACGCCGAATCGGTTTTTTCCATCATACTTAATATTATACGTCTCAATATTTTTACAACTTATAATAAAATTCTCGATTTCGATGAAGTGCTATAATAACCAAAGTTTATCCTCAAAGTTAGTTATTTCTCTTTGAGTTGTTTACCATTTTTAATAAATCAAAAGAATGGGTCACGCCGAATCGGTTTTTCCCATCATACTTAATATTATACGTCTCAATATTTTTACAACTTGTAATAAAATTCTCGATTTCGATGAAGTGCTATATTAACCAAAGTTTATCCTTAAAGGTAGTTATTTCTCTTTGAGTTGTTTACCATTTTTAATAAATCAGAAGAATGGCTCACGCCGAATCGGTTTTTTCCATCATACTTAATATTATACGTCTCAATATTTTTGCAACTTATAATAAAATTCTCGATTTCGATGAAGTGCTATAATAACCAAAGTTTATCCTTAAAGTTAGTTATTTCTTTTTGAGTTGTTTACCACTTTTAATAAATCAGAAGAATGGGTCACGCCGAATCGGTTTTTTCCTTCATACTTAATATTATACGTCTCAATATTTTTACAACTTGTAATAAAATTCTCGATTTCGATGAAGTGCTATATTAACCAAAGTCTACAATCAAAGTTAGTTATTTCTCTTTGAGTTGTTTACCATTTTTAATAAATCAGAAGAATGGGTCACGCCGAATCGGTTTTTTCCATCATACTTAATATTATACGTCTCAATATTTTTACAACTTATAATAAAATTCTCGATTTCGAAGAAGTGCTATAATAACCAAAGTTTATCCTCAAAGTTAGTTATTACTCTTTGAGTTGTTTACCATGTTTAATAAATCAGAAGAATGGCTCACGCCGAATCGGTTTTTTCCATCATACTTAATATTATACGTCTCAATATTTTTACAACTTGTAATAAAATTCTCGATTTCGATGAAGTGCTATATTAACCAAAGTTTATCCTCAAAGTTAGTTATTTCTCTTTGAGTTGTTTACCATTTTTAATAAATCAGAAGAATGGCTTACGCCGAATCGGTTTTTTCCATCATACTTAATATTATACGTCTCAATATTTTTACAACTTATAATAAAATTCTCGATTTCGATGAAGTGCTATAATAACCGAAGTTTATCCTCAAAGTTAGTTATTTCTCTTTGAGTTGTTTACCATTTTTAATAAATCAAAAGAATGGCTCCGCCGAATCGGTTTTTTCCATCATACTTAATATTATACGTCTCAATATTTTTACAACTTGTAATAAAATTCTCGATTTCGATGAAGTGCTATATTAACCAAAGTTTATCCTCAAAGTTAGTTATTTCTCTTTGAGTTGTTTTCCATTTTTAATAAATCAGAAGAATGGGTCACGCCGAATCGGTTTTTTCCATCATACTTAATATTATACGTCTCAATATTTTTACAACTTATAATAAAATTCTCGATTTCGAGGAAGTGCTATAATAACCAAAGTTTATCCTCAAAGTTAGTTATTTCTCTTTGAGTTGTTTACCATTTTTAATAAATCAAAAGAATGGGTCACGCCGAATCGGTTTTTCCCATCATACTTAATATTATACGTCTCAATATTTTTACAACTTGTAATAAAATTCTCGATTTCGATGAAGTGCTATATTAACCAAAGTTTATCCTTAAAGGTAGTTATTTCTCTTTGAGTTGTTTACCATTTTTAATAAATCAGAAGAATGGCTCACGCCGAATCGGTTTTTTCCATCATACTTAATATTATACGTCTCAATATTTTTGCAACTTATAATAAAATTCTCGATTTCGATGAAGTGCTATAATAACCAAAGTTTATCCTTAAAGTTAGTTATTTCTTTTTGAGTTGTTTACCACTTTTAATAAATCAGAAGAATGGGTCACGCCGAATCGGTTTTTTCCTTCATACTTAATATTATACGTGTCAATATTTTTACAACTTGTAATAAAATTCTCGATTTCGATGAAGTGCTATATTAACCAAAGTTTATCCTTAAAGGTAGTTATTTCTCTTTGAGTTGTTTACCATTTTTAATAAATCAGAAGAATGGCTCACGCCGAATCGGTTTTTTCCATCATACTTAATATTATACGTCTCAATATTTTTGCAACTTATAATAAAATTCTCGATTTCGATGAAGTGCTATAATAACCAAAGTTTATCCTTAAAGTTAGTTATTTCTTTTTGAGTTGTTTACCACTTTTAATAAATCAGAAGAATGGGTCACGCCGAATCGGTTTTTTCCTTCATACTTAATATTATACGTCTCAATATTTTTACAACTTGTAATAAAATTCTCGATTTCGATGAAGTGCTATATTAACCAAAGTCTACAATCAAAGTTAGTTATTTCTCTTTGAGTTGTTTACCATTTTTAATAAATCAGAAGAATGGGTCACGCCGAATCGGTTTTTTCCATCATACTTAATATTATACGTCTCAATATTTTTACAACTTATAATAAAATTCTCGATTTCGAAGAAGTGCTATAATAACCAAAGTTTATCCTCAAAGTTAGTTATTACTCTTTGAGTTGTTTACCATGTTTAATAAATCAGAAGAATGGCTCACGCCGAATCGGTTTTTTCCATCATACTTAATATTATACGTCTCAATATTTTTACAACTTGTAATAAAATTCTCGATTTCGAAGAAGTGCTATAATAACCAAAGTTTATCCTCAAAGTTAGTTATTTCTCTTTGAGTTGTTTACCATTTTTAATAAATCAGAAGAATGGGTCAAGCCTAATCGGTTTTTTCCATCATACTTAATTATATACGTCTCAATATTTTTACAACTTGTAATAAAATTCTCGATTTCGATGAAATGCTGTATTAACCAAAGTTTATCCTCAAAGTTAGTTATTTCTCTTTGAGTTGTTTACCATTTTTAATAAATCAGAAGAGTGGGTCAAGCCGAATCGGTTTTTTCCATCATACTTAATATTATACGTCTCAATATTTTTACAACTTGTAATAAAATTCTCGATTCCGATGAAGTGCTATAATAACCAAAGTTTATCCTTTAAGTTAGTTACTTCTCTTTGAGTTGTTTACCATTTTTAATAAATCAGAAGAATGGCTTACGCCGAATCGGTTTTTCCCATCATACTTAATATTATACGTCTCAATATTTTTACAACTTGTAATAAAATTCTCGATTTCGATGAAGTGCTATATTAACCAAAGTTTATCCTTAAAGGTAGTTATTTCTCTTTGAGTTGTTTACCATTTTTAATAAATCAGAAGAATGGCTCACGCCGAATCGGTTTTTTCCATCATACTTAATATTATACGTCTCAATATTTTTGCAACTTATAATAAAATTCTCGATTTCGATGAAGTGCTATAATAACCAAAGTTTATCCTTAAAGTTAGTTATTTCTTTCTGAGTTGTTTACCACTTTTAATAAATCAGAAGAATGGGTCACGCCGAATCGGTTTTTTCCTTCATACTTAATATTATACGTCTCAATATTTTTACAACTTGTAATAAAATTCTCGATTTCGATGAAGTGCTATATTAACCAAAGTCTACAATCAAAGTTAGTTATTTCTCTTTGAGTTGTTTACCATTTTTAATAAATCAGAAGAATGGGTCACGCCGAATCGGTTTTTTCCATCATACTTAATATTATACGTCTCAATATTTTTACAACTTATAATAAAATTCTCGATTTCGAAGAAGTGCTATAATAACCAAAGTTTATCCTCAAAGTTAGTTATTACTCTTTGAGTTGTTTACCATGTTTAATAAATCAGAAGAATGGCTCACGCCGAATCGGTTTTTTCCATCATACTTAATATTATACGTCTCAATATTTTTACAACTTGTAATAAAATTCTCGATTTCGAAGAAGTGCTATAATAACCAAAGTTTATCCTCAAAGTTAGTTATTTCTCTTTGAGTTGTTTACCATTTTTAATAAATCAGAAGAATGGGTCAAGCCTAATCGGTTTTTTCCATCATACTTAATTATATACGTCTCAATATTTTTACAACTTGTAATAAAATTCTCGATTTCGATGAAATGCTGTATTAACCAAAGTTTATCCTCAAAGTTAGTTATTTCTCTTTGAGTTGTTTACCATTTTTAATAAATCAGAAGAATGGGTCAAGCCGAATCGGTATTTTCCATCATACTTAATATTATACGTCTCAATATTTTTACAACTTGTAATAAAATTTAACGATTTCGATGAAGTGCTATATTAACCTAAGTTTATACTCAAAGTTAGTTATTTCTCTTTGAGTTGTTTACCATTTTTAATAAATCAGAAGAATGGGTCACGCCGAATCGGGTTTTTCCATCATACTTAATATTATACGTCTCAATATTTTTACAACTTGTAATAAAATTCTCGATTCCGATGAAGTGCTATAATAACCAAAGTTTATCCTTAAAGTTAGTTACTTCTCTTTGAGTTGTTTACCATTTTTAATAAATCAGAAGAATGGCTTACGCCGAATCGGTTTTTTCCATCATACTTAATATTATACGTCTCAATATTTTTACAACTTATAATAAAATTCTCGATTTCGATGAAGTGCTATAATAACCGAAGTTTATCCTCAAAGTTAGTTATTTCTCTTTGAGTTGTTTACCATTTTTAATAAATCAAAAGAATGGCTCCGCCGAATCGGTTTTTTCCATCATACTTAATATTATACGTCTCAATATTTTTACAACTTGTAATAAAATTCTCGATTTCGATGAAGTGCTATATTAACCAAAGTTTATCCTTAAAGGTAGTTATTTCTCTTTGAGTTGTTTACCATTTTTAATAAATCAGAAGAATGGCTCACGCCGAATCGGTTTTTTCCATCATACTTAATATTATACGTCTCAATATTTTTGCAACTTATAATAAAATTCTCGATTTCGATGAAGTGCTATAATAACCAAAGTTTATCCTTAAAGTTAGTTATTTCTTTTTGAGTTGTTTACCACTTTTAATAAATCAGAAGAATGGGTCACGCCGAATCGGTTTTTTCCTTCATACTTAATATTATACGTCTCAATATTTTTACAACTTGTAATAAAATTCTCGATTTCGATGAAGTGCTATATTAACCAAAGTCTACAATCAAAGTTAGTTATTTCTCTTTGAGTTGTTTACCATTTTTAATAAATCAGAAGAATGGGTCACGCCGAATCGGTTTTTTCCATCATACTTAATATTATACGTCTCAATATTTTTACAACTTATAATAAAATTCTCGATTTCGAAGAAGTGCTATAATAACCAAAGTTTATCCTCAAAGTTAGTTATTACTCTTTGAGTTGTTTACCATGTTTAATAAATCAGAAGAATGGCTCACGCCGAATCGGTTTTTTCCATCATACTTAATATTATACGTCTCAATATTTTTACAACTTGTAATAAAATTCTCGATTTCGATGAAGTGCTATATTAACCAAAGTTTATCCTCAAAGTTAGTTATTTCTCTTTGAGTTGTTTACCATTTTTAATAAATCAGAAGAATGGCTTACGCCGAATCGGTTTTTTCCATCATACTTAATATTATACGTCTCAATATTTTTACAACTTATAATAAAATTCTCGATTTCGATGAAGTGCTATAATAACCGAAGTTTATCCTCAAAGTTAGTTATTTCTCTTTGAGTTGTTTACCATTTTTAATAAATCAAAAGAATGGCTCCGCCGAATCGGTTTTTTCCATCATACTTAATATTATACGTCTCAATATTTTTACAACTTGTAATAAAATTCTCGATTTCGATGAAGTGCTATATTAACCAAAGTTTATCCTCAAAGTTAGTTATTTCTCTTTGAGTTGTTTTCCATTTTTAATAAATCAGAAGAATGGGTCACGCCGAATCGGTTTTTTCCATCATACTTAATATTATACGTCTCAATATTTTTACAACTTATAATAAAATTCTCGATTTCGAGGAAGTGCTATAATAACCAAAGTTTATCCTCAAAGTTAGTTATTTCTCTTTGAGTTGTTTACCATTTTTAATAAATCAAAAGAATGGGTCACGCCGAATCGGTTTTTCCCATCATACTTAATATTATACGTCTCAATATTTTTACAACTTGTAATAAAATTCTCGATTTCGATGAAGTGCTATATTAACCAAAGTTTATCCTTAAAGGTAGTTATTTCTCTTTGAGTTGTTTACCATTTTTAATAAATCAGAAGAATGGCTCACGCCGAATCGGTTTTTTCCATCATACTTAATATTATACGTCTCAATATTTTTGCAACTTATAATAAAATTCTCGATTTCGATGAAGTGCTATAATAACCAAAGTTTATCCTTAAAGTTAGTTATTTCTTTTTGAGTTGTTTACCACTTTTAATAAATCAGAAGAATGGGTCACGCCGAATCGGTTTTTTCCTTCATACTTAATATTATACGTCTCAATATTTTTACAACTTGTAATAAAATTCTCGATTTCGATGAAGTGCTATATTAACCAAAGTCTACAATCAAAGTTAGTTATTTCTCTTTGAGTTGTTTACCATTTTTAATAAATCAGAAGAATGGGTCACGCCGAATCGGTTTTTTCCATCATACTTAATATTATACGTCTCAATATTTTTACAACTTATAATAAAATTCTCGATTTCGAAGAAGTGCTATAATAACCAAAGTTTATCCTCAAAGTTAGTTATTACTCTTTGAGTTGTTTACCATGTTTAATAAATCAGAAGAATGGCTCACGCCGAATCGGTTTTTTCCATCATACTTAATATTATACGTCTCAATATTTTTACAACTTGTAATAAAATTCTCGATTTCGATGAAGTGCTATATTAACCAAAGTTTATCCTCAAAGTTAGTTATTTCTCTTTGAGTTGTTTACCATTTTTAATAAATCAGAAGAATGGGTCAAGCCTAATCGGTTTTTTCCATCATACTTAATTATATACGTCTCAATATTTTTACAACTTGTAATAAAATTCTCGATTTCGATGAAATGCAGTATTAACCAAAGTTTATCCTCAAAGTTAGTTATTTCTCTTTGAGTTGTTTACCATTTTTAATAAATCAGAAGAGTGGGTCAAGCCGAATCGGTTTTTTCCATCATACTTAATATTATACGTCTCAATATTTTTACAACTTGTAATAAAATTCTCGATTTCGATGAAGTGCTATATTAACCAAAGTTTATCCTCAAAGTTAGTTATTTCTCTTTGAGTTGTTTACCATTTTTAATAAATCAGAAGAATGGGTCAAGCCGAATCGGTATTTTCCATCATACTTAATATTATACGTCTCAATATTTTTACAACTTGTAATAAAATTTAACGATTTCGATGAAGTGCTATATTAACCTAAGTTTATACTCAAAGTTAGTTATTTCTCTTTGAGTTGTTTACCATTTTTAATAAATCAGAAGAATGGGTCACGCCGAATCGGTTTTTTCCATCATACTTAATATTATACGTCTCAATATTTTTACAACTTATAATAAAATTCTCGATTTCGATGAAGTGCTATATTAACCAAAGTCTACAATCAAAGTTAGTTATTTCTCTTTGAGTTGTTTACCATTTTTAATAAATCAGAAGAATGGCTCACGCCGAATCGGTTTTTTCCATCATACTTAATATTATACGTCTCAATATTTTTACAACTTGTAATAAAATTCTCGATTTCGAAGAAGTGCTATAATAACCAAAGTTTATCCTCAAAGTTAGTTATTTCTCTTTGAGTTGTTTACCATTTTTAATAAATCAGAAGAATGGGTCAAGCCTAATCGGTTTTTTCCATCATACTTAATTATATACGTCTCAATATTTTTACAACTTGTAATAAAATTCTCGATTTCGATGAAATGCTGTATTAACCAAAGTTTATCCTCAAAGTTAGTTATTTCTCTTTGAGTTGTTTACCATTTTTAATAAATCAGAAGAATGGGTCAAGCCGAATCGGTATTTTCCATCATACTTAATATTATACGTCTCAATATTTTTACAACTTGTAATAAAATTTAACGATTTCGATGAAGTGCTATATTAACCTAAGTTTATACTCAAAGTTAGTTATTTCTCTTTGAGTTGTTTACCATTTTTAATAAATCAGAAGAATGGGTCACGCCGAATCGGGTTTTTCCATCATACTTAATATTATACGTCTCAATATTTCTACAACTTGTAATAAAATTCTCGATTCCGATGAAGTGCTATAATAACCAAAGTTTATCCTTAAAGTTAGTTACTTCTCTTTGAGTTGTTTACCATTTTTAATAAATCAGAAGAATGGCTTACGCCGAATCGGTTTTTTCCATCATACTTAATATTATACGTCTCAATATTTTTACAACTTATAATAAAATTCTCGATTTCGATGAAGTGCTATAATAACCGAAGTTTATCCTCAAAGTTAGTTATTTCTCTTTGAGTTGTTTACCATTTTTAATAAATCAAAAGAATGGCTCCGCCGAATCGGTTTTTTCCATCATACTTAATATTATACGTCTCAATATTTTTACAACTTGTAATAAAATTCTCGATTTCGATGAAGTGCTATATTAACCAAAGTTTATCCTCAAAGTTAGTTATTTCTCTTTGAGTTGTTTTCCATTTTTAATAAATCAGAAGAATGGGTCACGCCGAATCGGTTTTTTCCATCATACTTAATATTATACGTCTCAATATTTTTACAACTTATAATAAAATTCTCGATTTCGATGAAGTGCTATAATAACCAAAGTTTATCCTCAAAGTTAGTTATTTCTCTTTGAGTTGTTTACCATTTTTAATAAATCAAAAGAATGGGTCACGCCGAATCGGTTTTTCCCATCATACTTAATATTATACGTCTCAATATTTTTACAACTTGTAATAAAATTCTCGATTTCGATGAAGTGCTATATTAACCAAAGTTTATCCTTAAAGGTAGTTATTTCTCTTTGAGTTGTTTACCATTTTTAATAAATCAGAAGAATGGCTCACGCCGAATCGGTTTTTTCCATCATACTTAATATTATACGTCTCAATATTTTTGCAACTTATAATAAAATTCTCGATTTCGATGAAGTGCTATAATAACCAAAGTTTATCCTTAAAGTTAGTTATTTCTTTTTGAGTTGTTTACCACTTTTAATAAATCAGAAGAATGGGTCACGCCGAATCGGTTTTTTCCTTCATACTTAATATTATACGTCTCAATATTTTTACAACTTGTAATAAAATTCTCGATTTCGATGAAGTGCTATATTAACCAAAGTCTACAATCAAAGTTAGTTATTTCTCTTTGAGTTGTTTACCATTTTTAATAAATCAGAAGAATGGGTCACGCCGAATCGGTTTTTTCCATCATACTTAATATTATACGTCTCAATATTTTTACAACTTATAATAAAATTCTCGATTTCGAAGAAGTGCTATAATAACCAAAGTTTATCCTCAAAGTTAGTTATTACTCTTTGAGTTGTTTACCATGTTTAATAAATCAGAAGAATGGCTCACGCCGAATCGGTTTTTTCCATCATACTTAATATTATACGTCTCAATATTTTTACAACTTGTAATAAAATTCTCGATTTCGATGAAGTGCTATATTAACCAAAGTTTATCCTCAAAGTTAGTTATTTCTCTTTGAGTTGTTTACCATTTTTAATAAATCAGAAGAATGGCTTACGCCGAATCGGTTTTTTCCATCATACTTAATATTATACGTCTCAATATTTTTACAACTTATAATAAAATTCTCGATTTCGATGAAGTGCTATAATAACCGAAGTTTATCCTCAAAGTTAGTTATTTCTCTTTGAGTTGTTTACCATTTTTAATAAATCAAAAGAATGGCTCCGCCGAATCGGTTTTTTCCATCATACTTAATATTATACGTCTCAATATTTTTACAACTTGTAATAAAATTCTCGATTTCGATGAAGTGCTATATTAACCAAAGTTTATCCTCAAAGTTAGTTATTTCTCTTTGAGTTGTTTTCCATTTTTAATAAATCAGAAGAATGGGTCACGCCGAATCGGTTTTTTCCATCATACTTAATATTATACGTCTCAATATTTTTACAACTTATAATAAAATTCTCGATTTCGAGGAAGTGCTATAATAACCAAAGTTTATCCTCAAAGTTAGTTATTTCTCTTTGAGTTGTTTACCATTTTTAATAAATCAAAAGAATGGGTCACGCCGAATCGGTTTTTCCCATCATACTTAATATTATACGTCTCAATATTTTTACAACTTGTAATAAAATTCTCGATTTCGATGAAGTGCTATATTAACCAAAGTTTATCCTTAAAGGTAGTTATTTCTCTTTGAGTTGTTTACCATTTTTAATAAATCAGAAGAATGGCTCACGCCGAATCGGTTTTTTCCATCATACTTAATATTATACGTCTCAATATTTTTGCAACTTATAATAAAATTCTCGATTTCGATGAAGTGCTATAATAACCAAAGTTTATCCTTAAAGTTAGTTATTTCTTTTTGAGTTGTTTACCACTTTTAATAAATCAGAAGAATGGGTCACGCCGAATCGGTTTTTTCCTTCATACTTAATATTATACGTCTCAATATTTTTACAACTTGTAATAAAATTCTCGATTTCGATGAAGTGCTATATTAACCACAGTCTACAATCAAAGTTAGTTATTTCTCTTTGAGTTGTTTACCATTTTTAATAAATCAGAAGAATGGGTCACGCCGAATCGGTTTTTTCCATCATACTTAATATTATACGTCTCAATATTTTTACAACTTATAATAAAATTCTCGATTTCGAAGAAGTGCTATAATAACCAAAGTTTATCCTCAAAGTTAGTTATTACTCTTTGAGTTGTTTACCATGTTTAATAAATCAGAAGAATGGCTCACGCCGAATCGGTTTTTTCCATCATACTTAATATTATACGTCTCAATATTTTTACAACTTGTAATAAAATTCTCGATTTCGATGAAGTGCTATATTAACCAAAGTTTATCCTCAAAGTTAGTTATTTCTCTTTGAGTTGTTTACCATTTTTAATAAATCAGAAGAATGGGTCAAGCCTAATCGGTTTTTTCCATCATACTTAATTATATATGTCTCAATATTTTTACAACTTGTAATAAAATTCTCGATTTCGATGAAATGCAGTATTAACCAAAGTTTATCCTCAAAGTTAGTTATTTCTCTTTGAGTTGTTTACCATTTTTAATAAATCAGAAGAGTGGGTCAAGCCGAATCGGTTTTTTCCATCATACTTAATATTATACGTCTCAATATTTTTACAACTTGTAATAAAATTCTCGATTTCGATGAAGTGCTATATTAACCAAAGTTTATCCTCAAAGTTAGTTATTTCTCTTTGAGTTGTTTACCATTTTTAATAAATCAGAAGAATGGGTCAAGCCGAATCGGTATTTTCCATCATACTTAATATTATACGTCTCAATATTTTTACAACTTGTAATAAAATTTAACGATTTCGATGAAGTGCTATATTAACCTAAGTTTATACTCAAAGTTAGTTATTTCTCTTTGAGTTGTTTACCATTTTTAATAAATCAGAAGAATGGGTCACGCCGAATCGAGTTTTTCCATCATACTTAATATTATACGTCTCAATATTTTTACAACTTGTAATAAAATTTTCGATTCCGATGAAGTGCTATAATAACCAAAGTTTATCCTTAAAGTTAGTTACTTCTCTTTGAGTTGTTTACCATTTTTAATAAATCAGAAGAATGGCTTACGCCGAATCGGTTTTTTCCATCATACTTAATATTATACGTCTCAATATTTTTACAACTTATAATAAAATTCTCGATTTCGATGAAGTGCTATAATAACCGAAGTTTATCCTCAAAGTTAGTTATTTCTCTTTGAGTTGTTTACCATTTTTAATAAATCAAAAGAATGGCTCCGCCGAATCGGTTTTTTCCATCATACTTAATATTATACGTCTCAATATTTTTACAACTTGAAATAAAATTCTCGATTTCGATGAAGTGCTATATTAACCAAAGTTTATCCTCAAAGTTAGTTATTTCTCTTTGAGTTGTTTTCCATTTTTAATAAATCAGAAGAATGGCTCACGCCGAATCGGTTTTTTCCATCATACTTAATATTATACGTCTCAATATTTTTACAACTTGTAATAAAATTCTCGATTTCGATGAAGTGCTATAATAACCAAAGTTTATCCTCAAAGTTAGTTATTTCTCTTTGAGTTGTTTACCATTTTTAATAAATCAGAAGAATGGGTCACGCCGAATCGGTTTTTTCCATCATACTTAATATTATACGTCTCAATATTTTTACAACTTGTAATAAAATTCTCGATTTCGATGAAGTGCTATAATAACCAAAGTTTATCCTTAAAGTTAGTTATTTCTCTTTGAGTTGTTCACCATTTTTAATAAATCAGAAGAAAGGGTCGAGCCGAATCGTTTTTTCCATCATACTTAATATTATACGTCTCAATATTTTTACAACTTGTAATAAAATTCTTGATTTCGATGAAGTGCTAAATTAACCAATGTGTATCCTCAAAGTTAGTTATTTCTCTTTTAATTGTTTACCATTTTTAATAAATCAGAAGAATGGCTCACGCCGAATCGGTTTTTTCCATCATACTTAATATTATACGTCTCAATATTTTTACAACTTGTAATAAAATTCTCGATTTCGATGAAGTGCTATAATAACCAAAGTTTATCCTTAAAGTTAGTTATTTCTCTTTGAGTTGTTAACCATTTTTAATAAATCAGAAGAATGGCTCACGCCGAATCGGTTTTTTCCTTCATACTTAATATTATACGTCTCAATATTTTTACAACTTGTAATAAAATTCTCGGTTTCGATGAAGTGCTATATTAACCAAAGTTTATCCTCAAAGTTAGCTATTTCTCTTTGAGTTGTTTACCATTTTTAATAAATCAGAAGAATGGCTCACGCCGAATCGGTTTTTTCCATCATACTTAATATTATACGTCTCAATATTTTTACAACTTGTAATAAAATTCTCGATTTCGATGAAGTGCTATATTAACCAAAGTTTATCCTCAAAGTTAGTTATTTCTCTTTGAGTTGTTTACCATTTTTAATAAATCAGAAGAATGGGTCAAGCCTAATCGGTTTTTTCCATCATACTTAATTATATACGTCTCAATATTTTTACAACTTGTAATAAAATTCTCGATTTCGATGAAATGCTGTATTAACCAAAGTTTATCCTCAAAGTTAGTTATTTCTCTTTGAGTTGTTTACCATTTTTAATAAATCAGAAGAATGGGTCACGCCGAATCGGGTTTTTCCATCATACTTAATATTATACGTCTCAATATTTTTACAACTTATAATAAAATTCTCGATTTCGATGAAGTGCTATAATAACCAAAGTTTATCCTCAAAGTTAGTTATTTCTCTTTGAGTTGTTTACCATTTTTAATAAATCAAAAGAATGGCTCCACCGAATCGGTTTTTTCCATCATACTTAATATTATACGTCTCAATATTTTTACAACTTGTAATAAAATTCTCGATTTCGATGAAGTGCTATATTAACCAAAGTTTATCCTCAAAGTTAGTTATTTCTCTTTGAGTTGTTTTCCATTTTTAACCCACTGGCGGTTAAGGAAATGGGCAAAATTGGGAGAATGTTTCTCCCCTACACACAGTTCCCCTATCAGTTAACATGGGAAAACCGGTTTTGCTATGCAGAGAAGACTGCAGGTTAAAATGCGACTTTTTACGTGCAGAACCGTCAGTGGGTTAATAAATCAGAAGAATGGGTCACGCCGAATCGGTTTTTTCCATCATACTTAATATTATACGTCTCAATATTTTTACAACTTGTAATAAAATTCTCGATTTCGATGAAGTGCTATAATAACCAAAGTTTATCCTTAAAGTTAGTTATTTCTCTTTGAGTTGTTTACCATTTTTAATAAATCAGAAGAATGGCTCACGCCGAATCGGTTTTTTCCATCATACTTAATATTATACGTCTCAATATTTTTACAACTTATAATAAAATTCTCGATTTCGATGAAGTGCTATAATAACCAAAGTTTATCCTTAAAGTTAGTTATTTCTCTTTGAGTTGTTTACCATTTTTAATAAATCAGAAGAATGGCTCACGCCGAATCGGTTTTTTCCATCATACTTAATATTATACGTCTCAATATTTTTACAACTTGTAATAAAATTCTCGGTTTCGATGAAGTGCTATATTAACCAAAGTTTATCCTCAAAGTTAGCTATTTCTCTTTGAGTTGTTTACCATTTTTAATAAATCAGAAGAATGGCTCACGCCGAATCGGTTTTTTCCATCATACTTAATATTATACGTCTCAATATTTTTACAACTTGTAATAAAATTCTCGATTTCGATGAAGTGCTATAATAACCAAAGTTTATCCTTAAAGTTAGTTATTTCTGCTTGAGTTGTTTACCATTTTTAATAAATCAGAAGAATGGCTCACGCCGAATCGGTTTTTTCCATCATACTTAATATTATACGTCTCAATATTTTTGCAACTTGTAATAAAATTCTCGATTTCGATGAAGTGCTATAATAACCAAAGTTTATCCTCAAAGTTAGTTATTTCTCTTTGAGTTGTTTACCATTTTTAATAAATCAGAAGAATGGGTCACGCCGAATCGGTTTTTTCCATCATACTTAATATTATACGTCTCAATATTTTTACAACTTGTAATAAAATTCTCGATTTCGATGAAGTGCTATAATAACCAAAGTTTATCCTTAAAGTTAGTTACTTCTCTTTGAGTTGTTAACCATTTTTAATAAATCAGAAGAATGGCTCACGCCGAATCGGTTTTTTCCTTCATACTTAATATTATACGTCTCAATATTTTTACAACTTGTAATAAAATTCTCGGTTTCGATGAAGTGCTATATTAACCAAAGTTTATCCTCAAAGTTAGCTATTTCTCTTTGAGTTGTTTACCATTTTTAATAAATCAGAAGAATGGCTCACGCCGAATCGGTTTTTTCCATCATACTTAATATTATACGTCTCAATATTTTTACAACTTGTAATAAAATTCTCGATTTCGATGAAGTGCTATATTAACCAAAGTTTATCCTCAAAGTTAGTTATTTCTCTTTGAGTTGTTTACCATTTTTAATAAATCAGAAGAATGGGTCAAGCCTAATCGGTTTTTTCCATCATACTTAATTATATACGTCTCAATATTTTTACAACTTGTAATAAAATTCTCGATTTCGATGAAATGCTGTATTAACCAAAGTTTATCCTCAAAGTTAGTTATTACTCTTTGAGTTGTTTACCATGTTTAATAAATCAGAAGAATGGCTCACGCCGAATCGGTTTTTTCCATCATACTTAATATTATACGTCTCAATATTTTTACAACTTGTAATAAAATTCTCGATTTCGATGAAGTGCTATATTAACCAAAGTTTATCCTCAAAGTTAGTTATTTCTCTTTGAGTTGTTTACCATTTTTAATAAATCAGAAGAATGGGTCAAGCCTAATCGGTTTTTTCCATCATACTTAATTATATATGTCTCAATATTTTTACAACTTGTAATAAAATTCTCGATTTCGATGAAATGCAGTATTAACCAAAGTTTATCCTCAAAGTTAGTTATTTCTCTTTGAGTTGTTTACCATTTTTAATAAATCAGAAGAGTGGGTCAAGCCGAATCGGTTTTTTCCATCATACTTAATATTATACGTCTCAATATTTTTACAACTTGTAATAAAATTCTCGATTTCGATGAAGTGCTATATTAACCAAAGTTTATCCTCAAAGTTAGTTATTTCTCTTTGAGTTGTTTACCATTTTTAATAAATCAGAAGAATGGGTCAAGCCGAATCGGTATTTTCCATCATACTTAATATTATACGTCTCAATATTTTTACAACTTGTAATAAAATTTAACGATTTCGATGAAGTGCTATATTAACCTAAGTTTATACTCAAAGTTAGTTATTTCTCTTTGAGTTGTTTACCATTTTTAATAAATCAGAAGAATGGGTCACGCCGAATCGAGTTTTTCCATCATACTTAATATTATACGTCTCAATATTTTTACAACTTGTAATAAAATTTTCGATTCCGATGAAGTGCTATAATAACCAAAGTTTATCCTTAAAGTTAGTTACTTCTCTTTGAGTTGTTTACCATTTTTAATAAATCAGAAGAATGGCTTACGCCGAATCGGTTTTTTCCATCATACTTAATATTATACGTCTCAATATTTTTACAACTTATAATAAAATTCTCGATTTCGATGAAGTGCTATAATAACCGAAGTTTATCCTCAAAGTTAGTTATTTCTCTTTGAGTTGTTTACCATTTTTAATAAATCAAAAGAATGGCTCCGCCGAATCGGTTTTTTCCATCATACTTAATATTATACGTCTCAATATTTTTACAACTTGAAATAAAATTCTCGATTTCGATGAAGTGCTATATTAACCAAAGTTTATCCTCAAAGTTAGTTATTTCTCTTTGAGTTGTTTTCCATTTTTAATAAATCAGAAGAATGGCTCACGCCGAATCGGTTTTTTCCATCATACTTAATATTATACGTCTCAATATTTTTACAACTTGTAATAAAATTCTCGATTTCGATGAAGTGCTATAATAACCAAAGTTTATCCTCAAAGTTAGTTATTTCTCTTTGAGTTGTTTACCATTTTTAATAAATCAGAAGAATGGGTCACGCCGAATCGGTTTTTTCCATCATACTTAATATTATACGTCTCAATATTTTTACAACTTGTAATAAAATTCTCGATTTCGATGAAGTGCTATAATAACCAAAGTTTATCCTTAAAGTTAGTTATTTCTCTTTGAGTTGTTCACCATTTTTAATAAATCAGAAGAAAGGGTCGAGCCGAATCGTTTTTTCCATCATACTTAATATTATACGTCTCAATATTTTTACAACTTGTAATAAAATTCTTGATTTCGATGAAGTGCTAAATTAACCAATGTGTATCCTCAAAGTTAGTTATTTCTCTTTTAATTGTTTACCATTTTTAATAAATCAGAAGAATGGCTCACGCCGAATCGGTTTTTTCCATCATACTTAATATTATACGTCTCAATATTTTTACAACTTGTAATAAAATTCTCGATTTCGATGAAGTGCTATAATAACCAAAGTTTATCCTTAAAGTTAGTTATTTCTCTTTGAGTTGTTAACCATTTTTAATAAATCAGAAGAATGGCTCACGCCGAATCGGTTTTTTCCTTCATACTTAATATTATACGTCTCAATATTTTTACAACTTGTAATAAAATTCTCGGTTTCGATGAAGTGCTATATTAACCAAAGTTTATCCTCAAAGTTAGCTATTTCTCTTTGAGTTGTTTACCATTTTTAATAAATCAGAAGAATGGCTCACGCCGAATCGGTTTTTTCCATCATACTTAATATTATACGTCTCAATATTTTTACAACTTGTAATAAAATTCTCGATTTCGATGAAGTGCTATATTAACCAAAGTTTATCCTCAAAGTTAGTTATTTCTCTTTGAGTTGTTTACCATTTTTAATAAATCAGAAGAATGGGTCAAGCCTAATCGGTTTTTTCCATCATACTTAATTATATACGTCTCAATATTTTTACAACTTGTAATAAAATTCTCGATTTCGATGAAATGCTGTATTAACCAAAGTTTATCCTCAAAGTTAGTTATTTCTCTTTGAGTTGTTTACCATTTTTAATAAATCAGAAGAATGGGTCACGCCGAATCGGGTTTTTCCATCATACTTAATATTATACGTCTCAATATTTTTACAACTTATAATAAAATTCTCGATTTCGATGAAGTGCTATAATAACCAAAGTTTATCCTCAAAGTTAGTTATTTCTCTTTGAGTTGTTTACCATTTTTAATAAATCAAAAGAATGGCTCCACCGAATCGGTTTTTTCCATCATACTTAATATTATACGTCTCAATATTTTTACAACTTGTAATAAAATTCTCGATTTCGATGAAGTGCTATATTAACCAAAGTTTATCCTCAAAGTTAGTTATTTCTCTTTGAGTTGTTTTCCATTTTTAACCCACTGGCGGTTAAGGAAATGGGCAAAATTGGGAGAATGTTTCTCCCCTACACACAGTTCCCCTATCAGTTAACATGGGAAAACCGGTTTTGCTATGCAGAGAAGACTGCAGGTTAAAATGCGACTTTTTACGTGCAGAACCGTCAGTGGGTTAATAAATCAGAAGAATGGGTCACGCCGAATCGGTTTTTTCCATCATACTTAATATTATACGTCTCAATATTTTTACAACTTGTAATAAAATTCTCGATTTCGATGAAGTGCTATAATAACCAAAGTTTATCCTTAAAGTTAGTTATTTCTCTTTGAGTTGTTTACCATTTTTAATAAATCAGAAGAATGGCTCACGCCGAATCGGTTTTTTCCATCATACTTAATATTATACGTCTCAATATTTTTACAACTTATAATAAAATTCTCGATTTCGATGAAGTGCTATAATAACCAAAGTTTATCCTTAAAGTTAGTTATTTCTCTTTGAGTTGTTTACCATTTTTAATAAATCAGAAGAATGGCTCACGCCGAATCGGTTTTTTCCATCATACTTAATATTATACGTCTCAATATTTTTACAACTTGTAATAAAATTCTCGGTTTCGATGAAGTGCTATATTAACCAAAGTTTATCCTCAAAGTTAGCTATTTCTCTTTGAGTTGTTTACCATTTTTAATAAATCAGAAGAATGGCTCACGCCGAATCGGTTTTTTCCATCATACTTAATATTATACGTCTCAATATTTTTACAACTTGTAATAAAATTCTCGATTTCGATGAAGTGCTATAATAACCAAAGTTTATCCTTAAAGTTAGTTATTTCTGCTTGAGTTGTTTACCATTTTTAATAAATCAGAAGAATGGCTCACGCCGAATCGGTTTTTTCCATCATACTTAATATTATACGTCTCAATATTTTTGCAACTTGTAATAAAATTCTCGATTTCGATGAAGTGCTATAATAACCAAAGTTTATCCTCAAAGTTAGTTATTTCTCTTTGAGTTGTTTACCATTTTTAATAAATCAGAAGAATGGGTCACGCCGAATCGGTTTTTTCCATCATACTTAATATTATACGTCTCAATATTTTTACAACTTGTAATAAAATTCTCGATTTCGATGAAGTGCTATAATAACCAAAGTTTATCCTTAAAGTTAGTTATTTCTCTTTGAGTTGTTCACCATTTTTAATAAATCAGAAGAATGGGTCACGCCGAATCGGGTTTTTCCATCATACTTAATATTATACGTCTCAATATTTTTACAACTTATAATAAAATTCTCGATTTCGATGAAGTGCTATAATAACCAAAGTTTATCCTCAAAGTTAGTTATTTCTCTTTGAGTTGTTTACCATTTTTAATAAATCAAAAGAATGGCTCCACCGAATCGGTTTTTTCCATCATACTTAATATTATACGTCTCAATATTTTTACAACTTGTAATAAAATTCTCGATTTCGATGAAGTGCTATATTAACCAAAGTTTATCCTCAAAGTTAGTTATTTCTCTTTGAGTTGTTTTCCATTTTTAATAAATCAGAAGAATGGGTCACGCCGAATCGGTTTTTTCCATCATACTTAATATTATACGTCTCAATATTTTTACAACTTATAATAAAATTCTCGATTTCGATGAAGTGCTATAATAACCAAAGTTTATCCTCAAAGTTAGTTATTTCTCTTTGAGTTGTTTACCATTTTTAATAAATCAAAAGAATGGCTCCGCCGAATCGGTTTTTTCCATCATACTTAATATTATACGTCTCAATATTTTTACAACTTGTAATAAAATTCTCGATTTCGATGAAGTGCTATAATAACCAAAGTTTATCCTCAAAGTTAGTTATTTCTCTTTGAGTTGTTTACCATTTTTAATAAATCAAAAGAATGGCTCCGCCGAATCGGTTTTTTCCATCATACTTAATATTATACGTCTCAATATTTTTACAACTTGTAATAAAATTCTCGATTTCGATGAAGTGCTATATTAACCAAAGTTTATCCTCAAAGTTAGTTATTTCTCTTTGAGTTGTTTTCCATTTTTAATAAATCAGAAGAATGGGTCACGCCGAATCGGTTTTTTCCATCATACTTAATATTATACGTCTCAATATTTTTACAACTTGTAATAAAATTCTCAATTTCGATGAAGTGCTATAATAACCAAAGTTTATCCTTAAAGTTAGTTATTTCTCTTTGAGTTGTTTACCATATTTAATAAATCAGAAGAATGGCTCACGCCGAATCGGTTTTTTCCATCATACTTAATATTATACGTCTCAATATTTTTACAACTTGTAATAAAATTCTCGGTTTCGATGAAGTGCTATATTAACCAAAGTTTATCCTCAAAGTTAGCTATTTCTCTTTGAGTTGTTTACCATTTTTAATAAATCAGAAGAATGGCTCACGCCGAATCGGTTTTTTCCATCATACTTAATATTATACGTCTCAATATTTTTACAACTTGTAATAAAATTCTCGGTTTCGATGAAGTGCTATATTAACCAAAGTTTATCCTCAAAGTTAGCTATTTCTCTTTGAGTTGTTTACCATTTTTAATAAATCAGAAGAATGGCTCACGCCGAATCGGTTTTTTCCATCATACTTAATATTATACGTCTCAATATTTTTACAACTTGTAATAAAATTCTCGATTTCGATGAAGTGCTATAATAACCAAAGTTTATCCTCAAAGTTAGTTATTTCTCTTTGAGTTGTTTACCATTTTTAATAAATCAGAAGAATGGGTCACGCCGAATCGGTTTTTTCCATCATACTTAATATTATACGTCTCAATATTTTTACAACTTGTAATAAAATTCTCGATTTCGATGAAGTGCTATAATAACCAAAGTTTATCCTTAAAGTTAGTTATTTCTCTTTGAGTTGTTCACCATTTTTAATAAATCAGAAGAAAGGGTCGAGCCGAATCGTTTTTTTCCATCATACTTAATATTATACGTCTCAATATTTTTACAACTTGTAATAAAATTCTCGATTTCGATGAAGTGCTATAATAACCAAAGTTTATCCTTAAAGTTAGTTATTTCTCTTTGAGTTGTTTACCATTTTTAATAAATCAGAAGAATGGCTCACGCCGAATCGGTTTTTTCCATCATACTTAATATTATACGTCTCAATATTTTTACAACTTATAATAAAATTCTCGATTTCGATGAAGTGCTATAATAACCAAAGTTTATCCTTAAAGTTAGTTATTTCTCTTTGAGTTGTTTACCATTTTTAATAAATCAGAAGAATGGCTCACGCCGAATCGGTTTTTTCCATCATACTTAATATTATACGTCTCAATATTTTTACAACTTGTAATAAAATTCTCGGTTTCGATGAAGTGCTATATTAACCAAAGTTTATCCTCAAAGTTAGCTATTTCTCTTTGAGTTGTTTACCATTTTTAATAAATCAGAAGAATGGCTCACGCCGAATCGGTTTTTTCCATCATACTTAATATTATACGTCTCAATATTTTTACAACTTGTAATAAAATTCTCGATTTCGATGAAGTGCTATAATAACCAAAGTTTATCCTTAAAGTTAGTTATTTCTGTTTGAGTTGTTTACCATTTTTAATAAATCAGAAGAATGGCTCACGCCGAATCGGTTTTTTCCATCATACTTAATATTATACGTCTCAATATTTTTGCAACTTGTAATAAAATTCTCGATTTCGATGAAGTGCTATAATAACCAAAGTTTATCCTCAAAGTTAGTTATTTCTCTTTGAGTTGTTTACCATTTTTAATAAATCAGAAGAATGGGTCACGCCGAATCGGTTTTTTCCATCATACTTAATATTATACGTCTCAATATTTTTACAACTTGTAATAAAATTCTCGATTTCGATGAAGTGCTATAATAACCAAAGTTTATCCTTAAAGTTAGTTATTTCTCTTTGAGTTGTTCACCATTTTTAATAAATCAGAAGAAAGGGTCGAGCCGAATCGTTTTTTTCCATCATACTTAATATTATACGTCTCAATATTTTTACAACTTGTAATAAAATTCTCGATTTCGATGAAGTGCTATAATAACCAAAGTTTATCCTTAAAGTTAGTTATTTCTCTTTGAGTTGTTTACCATTTTTAATAAATCAGAAGAATGGCTCACGCCGAATCGGTTTTTTCCATCATACTTAATATTATACGTCTCAATATTTTTACAACTTGTAATAAAATTCTCGATTTCGATGAAGTGCTATAATAACCAAAGTTTATCCTTAAAGTTAGTTATTTCTCTTTGAGTTGTTTACCATTTTTAATAAATCAGAAGAATGGCTCACGCCGAATCGGTTTTTTCCATCATACTTAATATTATACGTCTCAATATTTTTACAACTTGTAATAAAATTCTCGGTTTCGATGAAGTGCTATATTAACCAAAGTTTATCCTCAAAGTTAGCTATTTCTCTTTGAGTTGTTTACCATTTTTAATAAATCAGAAGAATGGCTCACGCCGAATCGGTTTTTTCCATCATACTTAATATTATACGTCTCAATATTTTTACAACTTGTAATAAAATTCTCGATTTCGATGAAGTGCTATAATAACCAAAGTTTATCCTCAAAGTTAGTTATTTCTCTTTGAGTTGTTTACCATTTTTAATAAATCAGAAGAATGGGTCACGCCGAATCGGTTTTTTCCATCATACTTAATATTATACGTCTCAATATTTTTACAACTTGTAATAAAATTCTCGATTTCGATGAAGTGCTATAATAACCAAAGTTTATCCTTAAAGTTAGTTATTTCTCTTTGAGTTGTTCACCATTTTTAATAAATCAGAAGAAAGGGTCGAGCCGAATCGTTTTTTTCCATCATACTTAATATTATACGTCTCAATATTTTTACAACTTGTAATAAAATTCTCGATTTCGATGAAGTGCTATAATAACCAAAGTTTATCCTTAAAGTTAGTTATTTCTCTTTGAGTTGTTTACCATTTTTAATAAATCAGAAGAATGGCTCACGCCGAATCGGTTTTTTCCATCATACTTAATATTATACGTCTCAATATTTTTACAACTTGTAATAAAATTCTCGATTTCGATGAAGTGCTATAATAACCAAAGTTTATCCTTAAAGTTAGTTATTTCTCTTTGAGTTGTTTACCATTTTTAATAAATCAGAAGAATGGCTCACGCCGAATCGGTTTTTTCCATCATACTTAATATTATACGTCTCAATATTTTTACAACTTGTAATAAAATTCTCGGTTTCGATGAAGTGCTATATTAACCAAAGTTTATCCTCAAAGTTAGCTATTTCTCTTTGAGTTGTTTACCATTTTTAATAAATCAGAAGAATGGCTCACGCCGAATCGGTTTTTTCCATCATACTTAATATTATACGTCTCAATATTTTTACAACTTGTAATAAAATTCTCGATTTCGATGAAGTGCTATAATAACCAAAGTTTATCCTTAAAGTTAGTTATTTCTCTTTGAGTTGTTTACCATTTTTAATAAATCAGAAGAATGGCTCACGCCGAATCGGTTTTTTCCATCATACTTAATATTATACGTCTCAATATTTTTACAACTTGTAATAAAATTCTCGATTTCGATGAAGTGCTATAATAACCAAAGTTTATCCTCAAAGTTAGTTATTTCTCTTTGAGTTGTTTACCATTTTTAATAAATCAGAAGAATGGGTCACGCCGAATCGGTTTTTTCCATCATACTTAATATTATACGTCTCAATATTTTTACAACTTGTAATAAAATTCTCGATTTCGATGAAGTGCTATAATAACCAAAGTTTATCCTTAAAGTTAGTTATTTCTCTTTGAGTTGTTCACCATTTTTAATAAATCAGAAGAAAGGGTCGAGCCGAATCGTTTTTTTCCATCATACTTAATATTATACGTCTCAATATTTTTACAACTTGTAATAAAATTCTCGATTTCGATGAAGTGCTATAATAACCAAAGTTTATCCTTAAAGTTAGTTATTTCTCTTTGAGTTGTTTACCATTTTTAATAAATCAGAAGAATGGCTCACGCCGAATCGGTTTTTTCCATCATACTTAATATTATACGTCTCAATATTTTTACAACTTGTAATAAAATTCTCGATTTCGATGAAGTGCTATAATAACCAAAGTTTATCCTTAAAGTTAGTTATTTCTCTTTGAGTTGTTTACCATTTTTAATAAATCAGAAGAATGGCTCACGCCGAATCGGTTTTTTCCATCATACTTAATATTATACGTCTCAATATTTTTACAACTTGTAATAAAATTCTCGGTTTCGATGAAGTGCTATATTAACCAAAGTTTATCCTCAAAGTTAGCTATTTCTCTTTGAGTTGTTTACCATTTTTAATAAATCAGAAGAATGGCTCACGCCGAATCGGTTTTTTCCATCATACTTAATATTATACGTCTCAATATTTTTACAACTTGTAATAAAATTCTCGATTTCGATGAAGTGCTATAATAACCAAAGTTTATCCTCAAAGTTAGTTATTTCTCTTTGAGTTGTTTACCATTTTTAATAAATCAGAAGAATGGGTCACGCCGAATCGGTTTTTTCCATCATACTTAATATTATACGTCTCAATATTTTTACAACTTGTAATAAAATTCTCGATTTCGATGAAGTGCTATAATAACCAAAGTTTATCCTTAAAGTTAGTTATTTCTCTTTGAGTTGTTCACCATTTTTAATAAATCCGAAGAAAGGGTCGAGCCGAATCGTTTTTTTCCATCATACTTAATATTATACGTCTCAATATTTTTACAACTTGTAATAAAATTCTTGATTTCGATGAAGTGCTAAATTAACCAATGTGTATCCTCAAAGTTAGTTATTTCTCTTTTAATTGTTTACCATTTTTAATAAATCAGAAGAATGGCTCACGCCGAATCGGTTTTTTCCATCATACTTAATATTATACGTCTCAATATTTTTACAACTTAGAATAAATTATACTAAATGAATTACGTGAAATATCAATTTAAAACTTCAAAGATTAAAAATAATGAAAATTATTCCCTTATAGACCGGAACCTTTCAATGACTGTAATATCGTAGAGCTCGATTTCAATGAAATACTTAATTAACCAAAGTTTATCCTCAAAGTTACAGTTATTTCTGTTTAAATTGTTTACTATTTTTAATAATTCTGAAGAATGAGTCACGCAGAATGGGTTTTTACCATTGAACTTTATACTATACGGCTCAATATTTTTGCAACTTGTAATAAAATTAGACTAAATGAATTACCTGAAATATCAATTTAAAACTCCAAAGATTAAAAACGATAAAAATTATACCCATATAGACCAGATGCCTTCAATGAATTTCATATGTTAGAGCTCGATTTCGACTAAATAAATTAACCAAAGTTTATCCACAAAGTTACTGTTTAAGTTATTCACTACTTTTAATAATCCACAAGAATGGGTTGCACCAAATTTGTTTTTCTCATCGTACTTTATAAGCATCGCCTCAATATTCTTGCGAATCGTAATAAAATGACATTAAATTAATTCTCTGAAAGATTAAAATATTATTTTTAATTTAAGTTTCAAAAATTCCACGCATTTCAATAAGAATTCTAACATCTCTTTCAAACACAACTATTTCATTTTTGAAAACGCCGAAAATCTGAAAAGATGTTCAAACCTGCGTAAAATAATATAATCAATATGCATAGAACACGTATGGAAGAGTGTTATTTGTCACATTCCAATGTAGTTTTTTTGAGGCAGAATGAAATACACAGAAATAAATAAAAATACGACAGATACAGAACTAAAATCTAAGGTAACGGAGTTTGAATCGATTAGAAAATTTTATATTTCAATTTTAAACTTTAGATCTCAATTTTAAATTTCATTTTTATATTTCTAAAAAAAATTATACTTCTTCCTGCATAACTTGTACAAAAATTCAAGAGATTAACATAAAATCATACAGTGCTACTTTAGTTCATTAATTTTTTTAAATGAACCAGAAAGCCAACTTTATACACTATAAATCACAGAGAAGTATTATTCTTTCTTTAAATATGATCATGTAGAAATAAAATTTTAAAGAAATTGGACAGAGACATTAAATTATAAATATTGGAGTGTCAACTATTCAAATTTATGCTATTAACGAACTGTTTCCTCCTTTCACTAATTCCTAGAGGGCGCAGTGGCATAAAAAGAGAAAATAAACTTTCAAAAAAGCATTAAGATGACGTCAGAGTAGATTATAATTAAGTATTATAGTTTTATACCAATGTCACAAAATTTACATCTATAAAGTTGTGCTTTTTTTTCATTCATTTTAATAAAATTATTAAATCCAGATAAGAGTGAGTTAAGTTATATTTGTGTTTTTAAATTTTCTCATATTGTGCGTTTGTGTAGAAACATTAATATGAACAATTTTAAATTTTTTATCATATATTTAAAGATTTCATTCCTACAATTCACAAGCATTGTTTCTGTTACATTTTTACTTACTTCAGTTCTACCATATGATAAATTCTACTATAAACAATAAGAAGAACTCAACTTTACACCACATTTTAAGATAAAGAAATTTAAATCGGTTCTAATCTTACAAACCATTTTGCATTTTTTGTGTAAATTACATTAACATACTACTATAAAATGCAGTTACAGAGATTTGTTAAATGATTCAGAACTTGCACATTAGGGTTATGTACAATGTGATGCTTTCAAAAATTATATTTAACATATCAGTCCATATGGTAAACGAGAATATTAAATTATGGTTGTAATCTCACCAAATTTTTTATAACAACAGCTTTTTAACTTTAAAAGTTATTTTAAAGTACTACTCATTAATAGATCCTTTTGTTAATAGATCTTCATAGAAACATAAGGAAAATATTTAGAATTGGGGCCACAAGCATAAGTAAACAGAATTCGTTTTTATTATGTGGCGTAACTACCACTACAATTATTAAATACCAATTCCCTAATATATAAAACTTGTTAACTCGATTCAATCTAGGGGTACGCTTTTATAGATAAAGGTTGACATTGTAGATTACTTCTGGCCCCACACTGGCAAACTACGGACGTGATATGAACTCGTCTTCATTTTAGGTAACTCCCACCTCGATAAATGGTTCAAATTTAACTGATGACTTTCTATTTGAGACTGCGTCATCGTCCTCCTCGTGTTTTTGCTTCTCTGACTCATTAACACAGTCTCATTTACTCACTTAATGGGATCCTGCACACGCTCGACTGCTGATAGCAACACTTGACAAACCACACACACAACCGTGAACTAAGTACAGCTCTCACGACAAACTCACAAAACTCGGTGAACTTAATACAGCTTTCACCACTAGCGCTCAATATCGGGTGAACTCAATACAGCTCTCTCGGTCTTTCGTAAAGACGGCAATTAGTGGTATATGCTCATCTAATTCTATCTCTGATAAAAATTCTTAAGGGGGATCAATGTGGTGTAACTACCACTACAATTATGAAATACCTATTCACTACTATATAAGACATGCTAACTCGATTCAAATTTGGGTTTCCTTCTGATAAATAAATATTGACATAGTCGAAAGCTCTTTCACCACATGTACAGATATTTTAAATGAATAATTTCACCTCGTAGGGAAAACTTTTTTTATTACAAAAAGCAACAATTATTGTGAAGCAATCATCGTGGTTGGTAAGCACCAGCGAGCAGGGTCTTAGTCCTAGTAAAATCATGATTTTAAATAAGTATTGCACTCACGTTTATATATTTTATGAAGAATATGTATGTTTGGAATGAAGTTGTAAAATCTTTTTTGTAATCTAACAGAAAAATATATACGACTCAACAATCTTTAAAAAATAAGCAAGAATACACACTCAAGATGGAGATTAAACTTCAACAGTCTCGATGTCGAACCATAAAAACTATGCTATATATAGCCTTCAAGCAACGAGATATATAATATACTCAACGCTCTTCCCTATATACAATCCCTTCTTTTCACGGGATAAAATATTCATAGTTTTTCAAAAGAAAATGTCATTTTTGAGAGGATGATGGAAAAATTCGAGTAGAAACTGTTTGAAAGAAGCATCAGCTTTAAGAATTTAAACCCGAATCACAGTTTTGTGATGTTTAGTAATTCGCCGTTTTATATGCAAGTTGTAAAAATTGCATGACCTGTAGAATATAAAAAGAAAAAATTTCTAGAGTAACCATTTTTATGACGCCTAAGGATATATCTTCAAATACTAAACTCATTGTCGTAAGGGGAAAAACATATAAATAAATGGAATTTTTGGAAGAAATATAACCATGTAAGCTATTTTGACTTTTTTGACAAACAACTGTTAGGGATAGGAAGCATTTTTTTATCTTTTAGAAATATGCAAATCGACAGGCATATTTTCTGACCACATGATAATTTCAAATGAAACATGACGTCAGAATGATGTCACGCGCTTAAATTTTTTCATGCCAGTTCGATTCTCGGTAGCGAAAGATAATACAGGGAAAAAAAAGAAACTATAAAATAATCATGCTGTATAGTAAGGACGTTAAGGGTTAATGAAAAAAAAAACATAATTTGGGTAATAAAACCAAAATGCATGGTATCTAAATCATTCTTATGGTATTCTATTATTTAAACCATTCTTGTGGTACGTAATTCTGGTTGTCAAAATTATAGTCCTTATAACCGCCCATTTAGTAAAAAATGCAAAACTAAAAAGTAAATTTAACTAAATAAATGGTATTTATGACATGCTCTAAGTTTCATGATAAAATTACCAAATGTTACCAAAATTACCAAATTTTATCACAATTTACAATACTATATTTTATTACTCAATTTTACCAAAATCGTTGCTGCAGCGCTTTTGTAAAAATCACCAAGATTTTTGTGGTTCCCATGGAGACAGAAATACGATGATTTGTGACATATTCTTGTAGTTTTGGCCATGCTTTTTTCCCATTGCAAACATTTTACTATCGCCATGTTCGTACTGAAAAATGTAAAAGAATGAGAAAATCTTCTTAGAAACTGAAATTTTCTTTTAGAGGAAGCTATACAGAGGCAGAGTTGGCCAAAAATGTAATCGATTACATTTTTTGATTACAGTAATCAATTACTTGTAATCATGATTACAATTTTCAAAAATTTTGATTACTGCTGTAATCATGATTACAATATTGATTACAGTAATCAATTACTTGTAATCGTGATTACAAAGTTTGATTACAGCTGTAATCATGATTACATAGTCGATTACAGTAATCAATTACTTGTAATCATGATTACAATTTTCAAAAAATTTTGATTACAGCTGTAATCATGATTACAATTTTGATTACAGTAATCAATTACTTGTAATCATGATTACAAGTAATTGCGATTACAAGTAATCACAACAAAAACGATTACAAGTAATCAAAATATATGATTACATGTAATTTGATTACATGTAATTTGATTACATGTAATTTGATTACATGTAATTTGATTACATGTAATTTGATTACATGTAATTATGATTACATGTAATCTAATTACACGATTACAAGACTATTGTATTCTTATAAATGATTATATTTTACAGTAGATAGTAGAATGTATTTTATAATGATACATTTTGCACGTATTAACATGTACTGCATTTTGTACGTATTTGTATACGTACGAATAAATGTAACTAAAATGTATGTACATATGATTTTATCTAGTGCATATGTTCAGACATTTTAGTTTCACACACATGTACATACACTTATATTATAGGTATAAAATATATGTACGTATGTATATAGATAATAATTACGTATGTATGTGCAAACAATGTAGACATGTACATTTATACACAATGAATATATGCATTTTATGCAAATATTTGTGTATGTAAAATGTATATCTATGTTCATGTACGCATGTATATACAAGTACTTGTGTTTGCACGAACATACAAACAGTGTCTGTACAATGTATGTCCCATGCATGTATGTGCAATTTATTTATGAACAGTACAATATATGTATGTATACATGTACATGATATGCATGTCCAGTGTATTTATGTACATGTACATAATATGTTCATGCTCAATGTAAGTATCCAAATATGCATAATACATTTGTGTACGATTGTACGTACATTGGGCGTATTTATATTTCACATATATTCATACATGCATTCGACATGCATAACGTACGTACATACACACATTTGAGATGCATATATTGTACAGATGTATATACATATAGCGTACAGATGTATATTCATATAATGTACATATGATGAAATAAACATATAATGTTCATATAATGTACATATGTGTGTACATATACAGTACATATGTGCATAAATATATTGGGCATAATTCTTTCGTACAAATTTTACATGTGTACATGCATGCTATCCCTATCTATGCATATGGTGCAATGTATATATGTCCAATGAATGTATCCACACATGTACATCACAAGTATGTTCCATGTATGCATATCCATATGTACTATATATGCACGTACAATACATGAATGTATGTACATACATTGTACATGCGTACATACATTACACGTATACATATGTACACTACATTTATGTCTAAATATGTGTACAATGCAATAAATAAAATGCATGTAAGTTAACTTTTAATGACTCAAGCAAGTTAAATGACAAAATCAAACGATATTTAAATTTAGTTTTCAGCTTTAATTGTTCTATATCATTTTGAAATTCTGTGAATAAAAAATTATTTTCAGGTATTTTCATGAAATGTTTGACAATATAGATTTATTTTTTTATAACATAATGCATGATTCATGGAAATTTTTTAAATGGTAAGAAAAACGGTAAATTTTATGTGTGGAATTAATATCTAGAAATTCCAAATAAAATTATCGTTTGCTTTCTAAAAAATATGTCGAGTTTCATATGCCTTAGAATAAATCTTAAAACAAATTTTAATAACTTTACTCATCTAAATTTTTTTAATGTATGCACAATGTATGTGTATATTGTAATTACATATATTTAAATGTACGCATGTATTTGTACATTACTTGTAATTATGTACATGTATACGTTGTATGCACATACATACATTGTGCATATAACTATTTTTTGTACATCCATGCATTGCATGCGCATAAGTATTAACAAAGTATGTAGTTATACAAGTACATACGTAAGTTGTACATAAGTACATACTTTGCGTAAACATATATCGATGTACATTTAAATATGCATGTATACATGTACGCATTTTATTTACGCAACTATGTGCATATATTGTACCTTTAAATAACATTCTTACATATTGTTCGCAAATACGTACAATTTTGTATACAAACGTACATTGCATATACGTGCTATTATCGTAAATTTATACAATATATGCACTTAAGTACATAAAAGCATGCAAACGCATAAACATTATTTTCATATACGTTCATACATACATTGTCTATGTATACAAAGATACAAAGCATTGCCTTTTTGTACAAACTAACATACATGCGTACATGTATCATAAATGCATAATTAAATGTACTAAGAATATGCGCATTGCATTAAGTATATTACAATATAATTATGAATATTGTAGGTACAAACAACGTTTGTGCATACATTGTATGTATAGGAATCGGAAATTTTACGTTCATGCGTGCGTACATTCTATGTACATAAAAATATGGAAACACATGAATACTTACATAAAAAACTTGACTATAGTATACAATCGTAATAACTTGTAATCGTATAGTTTGATTACAAGTAATCACAATTACATGTAATCAAATTACATGTAATCATGATTACATGTAATCATATATTTTGATTACTTGTAATCATAATTACTTGTAATCGTTTTTGTTGTGATTACTTGTAATCGCAATTACTTGTAATCATGATTACAAGTAATTGATTACTGTAATCAAAATTGTAATCATGATTACAGCTGTAATCAAAATTTTTTGCAAGTTGTAATCACGATTACAAGTAATTGATTACTTGTAATCGTGATTACAAGTAATTGATTACTGTAATCAAAATTGTAATCATGATTACAGCTGTAATCAAAATTTTTTGAAAGTTGTAATCACGATTACAAGTAATTGATTACTTGTAATCGTGATTACAAGTAATTGATTACATAGCTGTAATTATCTGTAATCAATTACAGTTGTAATCGATTACTGTAATCAACGGCCAACTCTGTACAGAGGGGAAACTATTCCTGATAAATTCTGTTTCATCACCTTTGGTATTTTAAAAGTTTACAGAAAAGTAAAATCAGGTAAGCCTAGAATAAACCATGAAGTTTCAAATGTTGAAATTTGAAGTTTTTTAAAAATATAAAAATGAAAACAAATTATAACGGGATTAATCTGACTAACGCTGAGCGAGAAGTAATGCTGCTATAATTTGTATGCAGTTAAATTTTTTGAAAATAATTTTTCAACATTTGAAATTTCATGGTTCAAATGTGGATTCACCTGAACTCAATTTTTCTGTACATAAATTACTAATAGGTGAAAGAAAAACCTGCCATGAATGATTTCTCCCATGATATAGCGTCCCCGTGAGCTGTTTTTAAACAATTCAGAGACAACAAAGAAATTACTCTATTTATTGCTGACATGAATTGAAGTCTATCTCATCAAATATAGACAGTAAATTTATTTATGTGTAATAAAATATCTTTTGTTTACTCAGATAACACTTTAATAAACACTAGGCTGGTTTTTATATTTCTTAAGTCATTAATTGAGAACCATTAAAATGAATTAAATGATAATTCAAAAAGTAAAGAAAACATATAAAATATCAAAATTAAAATTAATTACAATTCAAAATTACAATACAAATTTTTATCGAAATTTACTAAGGTCACTGATAAATCATAAATATAATACTAAAAAAGCATATTTATAGTTAGCGACTCTAATGGCCTTTGATAGTTTCATAATTAAAATGCCTACGGAATAAACTGAACTTAAACAAAAGTAATCCCACACTGTTAGAAATTTATCGAGAAAAAATATTAAATAATTATTTAATTGTTATTTTACCATATTCAAACAAAATAGTCAAATAACTTTAAATAAGATGGTAATCAGACAGTTAACTATGAGAAAAACCATTTATTAATTGCTTTCTGGTTGTTTAATACGGTTGAACAACCGGAATTATATCGCACTAACTAAACCTATCTAGTAAAGTCAATGATACATTAATGAATACATTAATGATATATTAAGTATACACTTATGAAGCAACCTGTCAGCTCCATGACCGACAAACTTGAGGTTGGAGTCCCCAGCTTTGACACCACAATATATCCACCAATCCTTCAACGCACGAAGAGTTTCTTGTATCCTGCACTCCCTAATTTATGTCCTTCACTCTCCAGTGCCCATAACCCAACTAAAAATCTACCCCCTAAGTCCAGTAAATTTATTTTAACGCTTTTTAAACCATACTAGTTATAAATAGTTAAAAAAACCATATAGTTTTTGATTCAGGGCTTTATAACCATATTAGTTGTAAACGGTTTCAAAGCCGTAAAGGTCTTTACCGTAAATTTTACGGTTAATCGGATGGGTAGACTGCTGCTGGTTATTTTACCATAATTTCAGAATGAAAATTCTAACAGTGATTTAAGAGAGTGAGTTAACTGTGTTTTTTTGTTTATCTTTATTTATCGCTTAGCTAGTAATCAATTCATAAATCATTTAAAGAGTGTTGTTAAAAGCATAAAAAGTAATTTGTGTTTTTATTAAAATAAAGAATGTGTTCAAATTTACTTTAAAATGTTTGGCAACTTACAAAATAAAATAATACAAAATTCATTTTAACTTGCCTTATTTCGTTCGAAATTAAAAGTTACGAATGAATTGAAATTTAGAAAACTAAGATTCTCTGTCATTTGTGAAACTATTTACTAATACGATATCTTACGTTTTCTTAGTGTAGTACAGTAATTTCTATTAAAAATTTGATAGATCCATTTTTTTATTCCTAACTCATTTAATTCAAATCATATTTATGCAAACCTTGCTAACCCAAAATAACAAGGTATAGTTACGAAAATAAGAAAAAGAACAAAAGAAATATTATTAGGTTAGAAATATTAATTTATAGCAGTTGCTAATGTTGCTATTAAAAATTTGATCAATAATGAATATTTTTAAAATCTGTAACAGTGAAAAAATACGGAGAAAAAATTATCGCACTGTACAGTAATGATATTTCTGACTAAAAATAAATAAATAAATAAATAGTTCTAATAAAAAAATAATATTTAAATCATTAATTTGGCATTTTTTTCGTTCATATGGCAACGGTTTTTTCAGAAATTCTAATTTTTGAAATTATAATTCTTATTACCACTCATTTAGTAAAAAAATTCAAACCTAAAAAGTAAATTTAACCGAATAACTGAGTTTTATGACATGATCTAAGATATCATGATAAAATGATCAAATTTTACCACATATACCAAATTGTGTCACTTATTATGAAGCCAAATTTGTTGTTAATTTTACCGAAATCTTAGCGAAATGCTTCGGAAAAATTACGAAGCTTCTTGGTGTTCCCATAAAACCAGAAACATGGTTAATTTTACTATATTCACTAAGTTTTGACCATTATTTTTTTCTTATTGCACTACTATTTGCTTTTCCGAACTAATTAAATCGAAACTTTTACTATAAACCTTTACTATAATTTTAATAGTGTTTCAAGAACTTATTTACTTCAAAATTTAGAGTCTTATAAACTAAAACTTAAAGCAATATTGGCATATCCAAATTATGGCAAAGCAAATTTAAAGACCATTAAAAAAAATTTCGTATTACATCTTAATTTAATATGAATTATTAATATCTCAAATGAAAACTTACAAACGAAAATTACTGACAGTTTTTTACTTTTTTTTAAACTACCTAGCCAAATAAAATGCTTTATTAATTCCTAAATAGAAATTAGTCAAAATAATGAAAAACTTCATTCAAATTTTTAGACTCGAGAGATATTCTTATTAGATAATTTTATTCTCTAATGATTATTTTTAACGAAGCAGGGGAATTTTTTTATTGGAAATCAATAATCAATTTATCTCTGTTCCCTTCTTCATTAATCATCTTGCCGCATTAGACATTTTCAAAGAAAATATTGATTTACGTTGGTATTTAGAATATTGTAAATATTTGGTTTTCTTAAAGGCAATGATAAATAGAGAAATGTTAATTGAAACAACAAATATGTATTTTTGTTTCAATTTTCCTAATGTATTATTTTTTAATAAAAATCTAAGAAAATTTTCTGTTAAATGAAATGAAAGAACAAAAAATTTATAATTTGCTGTGTGTTAAAAAAGCACAAAAGCAGTACCTTTGGGCAATCACATGTTTAACTTAAATGAGAAACATATTTATTTATTGTAACACGAAACACGAAATGATTTAGTTACTGTAATCATAGAAGAAAAAAATATTAAATTATAAACAATCAGAGTAAATAAAGTTAGTTTTGGAATTAAAGTAAACTCTATTTTCTACTAAGAAAGAAAGAAACAGATAGATCCTGTAATATAAATTAAATTAATTATTATTATCTTAAAAGGCTCTGAGAAACATAAATAATTGGAACAAGATAATTGTAAATAACAAGACTGTTAGAGAAAATTAATTAGGAAAACGCAGGTAATCAATAATATTTTTTAACTAAAAAATTGTTTTCTTTTTGGAAACAAAATAAATATTTAAATATTTATTTGATCTTAAATATTTTGGGACTTCGCTGTTATTCTTTAATTGGCGAAAGGAAAAAGAAATATATCACCATTTGGCGAAATATTTAATAGCCATTTCAGTTGTATAACACTAGAAGATTAAAATAAATTTGAAATTTATTATTAGTTTGTTTGACTATTTATTTATATTCCTTTTTTAATTATAATTCCTCTTAATTTTTTTTCTACTTTATTTGTTTCATTTACCTTCAGAATTTATAATCGTAGATTTTATTGTTAAATTAATAGGACTCTTTTTACACCAATTTACTTTGAAACGAAAATATCATTTCATTGCTTATTGACCAAAACCATGCAAGAATACAGTATGTTTTTTTTGTTGGATTCTTTTTGGTTAGTGAATGCAGTAATCAGGAGTTGTGGTCCCGTAGTATAAAAATAAAAAAGTTACAAAAAATAATTAATAGTAAAAAATTGAAGAAAATTGATTTAGAAAATAAAATTTAATTTCCCTCAAATTAAAATGTTCAAGTATTTATTGTGGCATGTAAAAAATATTTTATCCTTCATTGTTTGAAATTTTAAAAGGCATTGGACTATCATGTCATTTTTTACCTTCACCCTTAGTAAGGTAACATTAAAGTTTTTGTTGTTGTAAGGTAACATTATTAACATTGTTATTACAGTGCAAATTATTCCTTTATTAACTGGGTAGATTACACTATAATGTATTGATTTTAAATATGGTCACCTATATTACATTACTGAGGTTGCAGAAAGTTTTCGCTACATTTAGGTGAAAGTGACTATATTTTGATTTAACATTGCTCTAATTTTTTCTTTGGTTGTGAGGACAACATAAAAACATAAAAAACTTAAAAAAATGTGAAATGTAAGAAATGCTCGTTCAAAAAGAAGTATACTTTATAAACTCCGTTAAGTCAGAAAAAAAATTGATTTCTATGTCGTATGAAAATAAATTGTAATATTGAAATCATAGGAAGCAAGAAAAATACAAATGTTTATGAATAAAGTTTTAAAAAACCATTCTTCAAACTATTTTACTACCTTATTTTATCTACACACAATTATCTGGGCATAATATTATATTTAATAGATCAATTATTCATTTCCGTGAGTATTAGTGTATTCCAATGGATATGTACCTATTGAGCATGTTAACTCGATGTAAATGAATATAGAATTAACGACTGAAAACTGCCACGCACATTTGAGTGAAGTATTAGCTGAATTAATAATTTGTTTTCACCATCCCTCTGACGAAATGCATTATTAATAGTGTCATAAACTAATTCTAACAGAATATATATCGAACCGATACTTTTAAAATTTCCTTGCAATTTTTGAACTTGGTAGTTTTTTATGTTACTGTTTTTTTTCCTATAATTGCTCAAAATGATGTGGATAAACAAATTCAGCAACATTCGCACTGAACTCAATAAAAATTATCTTTTTAGTTACGTCTTAATACAACTTAGATTTAAATATTTGAAGCTAATGAATAATTCATATGGAAAAGCTAATTATATACTAGGTGACTTAATTATTCGAATTTCGCAAACTATGCTGTTTATAAGTTATGATAAAAAGGTTATTATTTTTATTTTGTATTGAACCATAAAATTGTATATCATATCGATTATTTCAAATAAATCGATTTTTTTTCTCTAACGGTGACAATATTTAAATTTAATTTTTTCATAATATTTTTAAATTATTTGGCAATCATTTTAACACTTTTAAAAAATTCGCGTAAGCAGATATCAATTATATATTTTTATTTATATTTTTAGTTATTTAAATAAAGAAAAAAGGTATGGGTAAATGAAAATTCTTGATTTTAACCAATTTTTTAAGGTCAATGTTTTAAAATTCTATTTAAGGAAAAAGGCAAATCAATCTGAATTCGGTATGCTTTTTCTATATTAAATTCCGAAACATTTAGTTAATTTTTTTTAACCATCAATAGCGAAATAGTGTATTAAAAATATATAGCTCATTTAACAGCAAATTATACATTAATTAAAGGCAAGTAAGTATAAATAATCATTATGAGATAAATTAAAAGTAGATTTTACCTATACTGTAAAAAATGATGTTAGGTTGTTTCACATTTCAAATAAGTTTCATTTTAATACTTATACTTGCTCATGCATGCACTAAAAAAAGTTATTGATTTCAATGCGCATTAAATTATCTTTATTTCTGTATATTAATCAAAAGAAATGTTCGATTATAACCGAAAATATTTATTTTAAGTTGAAATGCATTTAATTTAAACTGCAATGCACATTTTACTTGTTTCTTTCATATAAATCAAATTTGCGTTTGTCCCTTAAAATCAATTATTTTTAAAAAAAATTGTACTTCAAATCAACCCTTATGACATATTTTCATATTTTTTATTTCCTTTAGAGCTCTTAACATCAATCGAAATTGGATTTCTTATTCGGCATTATTTTATTCGTCTAAAAAACTAAGAAAGCCATATTTCAATTCTGTTCTTCTTATTCAACATTTTTCTTTGTCCAGACTTTGACAAAAGAACTAGATGAATAAAAATTAAATTTTTTAGCAAAAGAATTATTTAAATGCATGGAGTTGAAAGCATCCATGAAAAGAAGGAGTTCCTCATACCTTAACAATTCAACATGAATAAAAAAAGACAATTTTAAATTTATTTAGAAATAGAAAACCTGATAAACTTTGTAACTCTAATTAATGTACGAAACTAATTAAATCAGAGTAAAATAAATATTGTTGCTTTAAAAAAAACATCTCGCAATAAAGAATACAGAAAACTGTTTAATTTTGTTTCGATCAAAATGGGAAAAAACAAGTTTTTATAATAAAAACTCTGTACTTATAAGCTCTTTGACTTCCAGAATACAAAATTGATTCATCTACTCTCATGCAGTTAGTAAAAAAAGTATTAAATTGATAAAAATTTTGTAATTGTCCTATATGTATGTATATCCTTTATGCATGTATGCTAACAATAGTGTTAACTATAAATATAGGAATTATGGCCTGCAATCCTATCAAATTTTAGCAATGCTGTTACTGTCGTAGGCCATTAAGACATTTGGGGTGCGCTTTATTTTTGTTTAACAGTGGCGCCATCTCTGGCTCAGACTTTAACTATATACTACCACACCCATACGTCACACCCAATTATGCCGACACATTCATACACATTCATCCACAGATCGAAATTTTTACCTGAACCAGAGAAAGATCAGAACCAACTCAGTACCTCCAGAGATGCAATTTGTTATTTGCACATGAAGGACTTTGTGACGCGACAGATTTAACGTGCACCAGTCACCATTTACTAGACATGGAGACATCGGCAAGCTGAATTCAAACTCCCGTTCTCATGAACGTGAGTCCAGCTCCCTGCCCACCAGGCTATAACGATCTCAATGGTAGCAATGAATCGATTCCATAGAAAAATACGATTTTATTACTTTTTAATCACACTCTGGTAAATATGCAAACATTTATTCTAAGCTTATGAGATTTGGATGAAAAAATAGAGTTCGTAACCCTAAATTCGCCTTCTCATGCTTTTTTTCGCAACCCTTACATGGCTCATACGTTTTACACTTTTGAGCTTCTTGCATTTGGCGCAGCTTAGTCTCTTATGAGTGTCAGCTTAGCAGCTTAGACACTCATGAACTTCTTTTTTATTCATTCTTTTGATCAGATGTGTCAAAATTTTTCCGGATTGGAATTGACCATTTCCACTTGGGCATTTTACTCGCGACAAATATTTACTGAAAGTTCGAAACTGTTTAATTAGAATTTTTGACTTCTAACTTTGCGTGTCCTTCCTGCTTACATTAAATTGCCTTTGAACAATGACGACAGGGAAAATAAAAATAAAATAATTAAAAACAATTGCATAAAAAAATTTTGTTGCGATTGCACATGAAATTTGAAAATTTAATTCTCACATATAAAATATATTCACTCAAATAAATTCATTCGAATATTGTTTATATTATATTAGTTATTGTTATTATTGTTAAGAGCTTTGACATTTAATCATTTCAAAGTGCTTCAAAACAACTTAAATATTTACAGAAAACTTAGCTTCGTTTCATTACTTACATATTTAACTTTAATAGAGCATGCATTATTAATTTAAAACAAGTATGCACTTGCTCAAATATTTACTCAATACACTTGGCTAAAATTAACTCCATAATGCAGGATTCAATAATTAACAACTTCAGTTTTAATTAGTGTTATCTTTTTAGAATTCATTAGGATTGATTAATATCATTATCACAAAATTAAAAATGATCGTGTACCTAATGTTAATAAATATATAATTATGAATAATTTACAAATAAAATATTAGCTTAAGTGCTATCGGATGTTGTCTTATGAAGTGTTTTCTAACTAATGCTTCTAATTACGGTGAAGTTTAAAGAAGAGAAATTTTATTAATATACGCATTTATGATTTTATCAACTTTTTTTTGAGACGATAAGCAATTTTATTATTTATTATGAGAAATTACTCATTATGTGTAAAATTGAAAACAAGACACACAGAATAACTGATAGGATTTTTAATAAATAAGATACAATCTTAGAGAGCTAGACTTAAAGGGGGAGGAAGCATTCCAGTAACAGTCCGTTGTGGGCCAGGAGGGTCATGGAGTTTAAGGCTCCACAATTTCGGGACCAGTGGTCAGCACTGCACAAAAGAGTGCCTTTACTTCTCAGATAAGCTGATACCCATCAATCTGAAGCTGGGTGTGCTTTAAACCTCCACAGGGGATCGAACCTCAGTTCTTCACAGTGACAGCTCAGTGCCTTAAGCAGTCATTCATAGCTGGTCGAACTTAAGTACTCTGGCTAATTTATGGTAATCGGTTTTTTAAATTACGAAATTAAACACAAAAGCGTATTATTACTGAATAACGTTTTTTTTCAAGCTGATTAGTATTTATGAAATAAGAAAAGCGAAATTTTAAAAATAAGAAAGGGAAGAAGCTGTAATCTAGTGTGTGTATGGTACGAACAATTTTATTCGGGAGAAAGATCAGAACTTCTAGCATACCTCTAAGCATAAGTCATTTCTCTTAAGTGGTATTTTTACTTTTTGCGTGTTTTGTCATATTTTTTTTAACTATTTATACATTTTTTTAAATTGTATTTATTTCTTTAATTCGTTTTCAAAAATATTCCAAAACAAAATATCTTTTTTATCAATATTAATTTTATTATATAATTGAATAAAACTCGAAAAAAAATTAATTTTTAAATCTTCAACTTTTTACATCATTTTAATCTATTCTACATGAAGAATTCCGAAAATTGATTAGAATTGGTTAAGTGTATAAATATATTAATCAGTATCGGTTAAATATTTCGTTAAAAATGAAAATGAAAATTTGCAAGTTTAAAGTTTAATTTTTAATGCGTAAAGAAAACATAAAACTTACCTGCAAAATCGAAACTACGGTTTAAAAATAATTTAAAAATAAAAACTATTATTTATTCTACTATTTCAAATAAACCAACATTTTGGGGGGTTTCACAATAAAAACAAACACAAAAACACGTAAAGAGAAACGTATATATATGACTGATTTTATAATCCTAATTATAAATCAAGAATAATGCTAATTTCTGGAGAAAAAAATTTCACAGGGAATTAAGAGATAGCTTTGTAATATAAAACACCTATTGTAACTAGAGTAAGTGTTTAATTCAACAAGAAAGGAAACAGCAAAAAGAGCTGAAGCCCGCTATCGACTGTAGTTCCTGTAGTGTTGGATAATGTTCAAGGAAATCCTTTCATGTGTTTCCAAGATCTGTAATGAAAAGAACTTTTTTTAGTCAAAGGATAGAATATACTATTAAATTTTAAATATTTTGGCTTCTCGTTAAATTTTAGAAACTTGGGTAAGGATTGAGTGAATTTTAATTCAACTGCTACCTTTATAAAGTTATACTTTTATGCTCGTGATAATGATTTGTTAGTTCCCAATATGTGAAACCAATCACTGTTTAATGTAAGATACTGTTTTATATTAAGCAAAAATAGTTCTAATTTACCATTTTTCGGTCAAACCATTTTCGTAAACGCACCATTTCAATAAGTATTTTTTACAAACACTATGACGTATATTTTTCAGCAATTTTATTTTTCTGCTATATTGTCGAGAGTTCTGAAGACATCTATAAAATATTAATAATTCAGTTGCAATCTACTGTTAAGAAGTTTTTCAACTACACTATCTTCTAAACTTTAAGCGGTTATTGACAAATTCGTTATTTGAAAAGGTTTAATTATTCCGTCTGCGATAAATCATATATTTTAATGGTAAATTAAAGTAGCAAATTTTGTAAATGAAATGAAATAAACGAAATATCATAAAATAAATAGTGTTCAACTAAATGATTTGCTCATTGATTTGGCCAATGGTGCATATACACACCACTTTATTTCTTACATGTAATATTATTTTTCATGCACGAAAATTTTTTGTGTCTCAATGAATTAAATTGAAGCACTTAATGAACTAAATTGAAGCACTTAATGAATTAATGAATTAAATTGTGTCTTCATGAATTAATTGAAATAAAATTTTTATGCTTGGCTTAAACTGGTTTAAGAAATTTTACCTTTCTGAACTAAGTATATGACTCAAAGTTTCGGAATAATTACAAATTGCAAGCTTAAATAGTAGCAGTACAAGTGAAGTTGCCATTACATAAGACATTAGAGCCATTCCTCCATTGGCCAAACCATTCCAGGATCCAACACAGGAAGAAGAGAAAACTTTCTCGTATTGTTTCTTCTCAGTTTAAGACACATTCTTTCCTTTTAGAAAGAACAATTCCTACAGAAAATAGTGAAAAAAAAGTGTGTTCTCGAGCTGAAAAAAGAAAGCAGCGAAGAGACTTATCCGGAAAGTGCAAAAATAATAGAGGAAGAAAGTCTGGGAAGACTCTTTTAGTTACTTACTTTTACTCTCTCCTTTTAGTGAGAACCATTTTTTGTCAAAAACGAGAGAACATGCTATTATATTTAAAATATTCCTGCTTCTTGTCAGATTTTCTACAGTTAGGCATGGATTGATTAAATTTTAATTCGATTATTACCTTTATATGGTTTGATTTTTATGCCATATATTTAGTTCCTAATGTGCGATGAGATACTGTTTCATATTTAGTAAAAGTGGCTGAAGAAATATTTTCTTTCTGAACTAAGTTTATGGCACAGAGTATAGAGTGATGACATTGCAAACTTAAATACAAGTGGAATTGCCAGTACAGAAGACATTAGACCCATCCCTCGATTGGTCAAGCCATTTCACTGTCCAACCCAGGAAAAAGTAACTTTCTCTTCAGGTTATTCTCATCTTCAGATACCTTCTCCTAGTAGAAAATAGTGAAGAAATTTGTTCCCAAGGTTAAAAAAAAAATTAAACAAATAGCAGTAAAGAGATTTTTCCGTAAAGCGAAAAAATTATCAAAGAAAAAATCTGAAAAAACTCTTCTACTGACTTAGACCAGAGGTTCCCAAAAGGTGTTAAAGGGATTCTGCGAGTTAGTACTTTTTATAACCAGGGAGTTTTGAAACTTCTGTTTACATTTAGATTCAACCTATACTTCATAATTTAGTTAATCTTACCTTTGCCCTTATTAAATTATTTCCAGTAGACTACCAATGAAATACAAATGACATTTTTTTAAAGGAAAGATACTGCGAATAACAGCACACTGAACAAATTACGAAAAAACGAGCATTTCTGAAAATTATCCACTAGTATTTCCTATCACTCTTTTCAATTCAAAATAATTAAATTCTTTCATAAAGAAATATATTTCCTTAATTATTTGCATCAGGCAATTCTTTTAATCTTCAATTTCGAAATAAACTATAATTCGGCTTATTTTAATCCATTTTCAACGTATGTACATACACCAGAAACAAATCCATAACTAGACGGGATATATATCACAAGAACTTCAAATTTAACTGTCAGATATGAAACCTAATTTAAGATTATTAACGAAAAAATGATGAAAAATCGTCATTCTTCGCATAAACTATTTTAAATATATTCTTTTGTAGGTTATAACGCTCACAATCACCTTAAACTTTATTTACAAAGTTAGGATTTCACCGAAAGATGGTTGATTATTTAGGGTTTCGTTGGAACGATCATGAACAACCATCATCCCAATGTAGGAATTCAGACTGATTTATGAGGGTTCAATATAAGAACCCAAATTGTTTTGATGGTATATTCTGAGAACCAACAAGAATTCCCATTAAACCCTCGTGAAAATGTATAGTTTGAAAAATCACGGACCATCACGGATTGTTGGTCCATGAGAGTCAAACTTCTCTTGATGGTTAACCATCAGAGTATTAAAGTAGCATTTTCCACCATGGAATGATGAAAGTTTGCTGGCATATCAAACACCATGAACACATAATAGAAAATGTTAAAAGAAGTGACTATCAAATGATAGTGGACCAACCTGAATCGCACTGAAACTAACCTAAACCATCAAAATGTTTTGATGGAACCATCAGGAATTTTGATATGGGTTGTTTCTAAGTCAAGTGTTCTAAGTTCGTTGCGCAGCAAACCAAAATCCAGTTCTTGCAATTTTACAGTATAAACTGATATGATAAAAGTTTTAAAATAACTACTATATAATTTACGCATTCAACAAATTTCGATACTGTCATGATATAACACCATAATCCTCATTAAGACTATTTTTCTTAATTTAATTTTATGATATAAAATTGAAGTGCCTTAAAAGTTTTGCAACTTCAATCAACCTCTAATGTTTCAGGCAGACCATATGAAAGTTATATACAATTAAACGACCATATAATAATGATCCTGTTTGAATTTAAATTTCAAAAAAGAATGTCTCAAATTAGATACCCTTCCTCTACAGCTAGAAAAACTCTATTAAAGGCATGAATTAATTATTTTTAACGAATAATTTAAACTGTTTATTAGAGTTACTTAAAACACCGGTTTACAGTTTAATTCAGAAACAATATTTTATTGAAACAAAATTGATTATTAAAAGATTTTATTTCAGTTATCATTAAGTACCTATAAACGTTGATTTTCTGCAATTTTTATACCAAAATTCGTACTTTGGTACTTAAAATATTATCTTTAAAGACAAAGATGGAAGGAAGACTGAGTTTTTCACCAAATGTTTTAAAATACATTTTTTATTTGAAAAATAGTAATTTATGTTTAGTAGATTGTCAGCTTAAGTGTTTCAAATCCATATCTCACGAACGCAGGCATTACTTTTCAGGGAAATATTTTTCCATAAGCAAATTTACTATTTTAAGTAGGCAGTTAAATAAAAATTATTCATTCGTAAAAAAAGGTTTTTATGACCCAACATAAATTATACTGTTAAGGTTGTGATTAAAAAAAAAAATTCACGATTCAGAAAATTTCACTCAAATGCATATATGTCTGAACGGAATATAAAGAATATTATTCCAATCAAAATACTGCTTGAAACTTTTTAGAATCATATAGTTAATATATAATGCGCTTTACAATAAATTATAGGAAAATTAGAATTATGATTTTAAAAAAAACTAATGATTATGTCAACCGTAACTGAAACTGCGTATTAATATTTATTTATATTAAACTTTTAATTTAAAATGCTTAAAAAATTATGTTGGGGACAATTCTATATTTCAAAACTTAATTCAATTTCTTAAAATCTAAAATCTAAAAAAGATATAATTTAAAATAAAATGCCTAGATCAAAAGTAATAAAAGATAATACATAAAGTAACATTCACCAAAAGATTACAATTATTACACAAAGAAACAAATTCTGTTAAAATTACCATACTGCATGATAATGACATTTATGATTTAAAAAAAACTTAATTATGGTTAATAAAACCAAAATAAACAATTCAGTTGGTAATTTTTCCATTCATATCCTAACGGTTTACCAGAATTTCTGAATTCCAGAATTTATAGTTGTTATTACAGTTCATTTATTAAAAAGTGTAAAGCTGAAAAGTAAACTTAATAAATGGTTTTTAAGCAATGCTCTAAGTTATTATGATATAATTACCAAATTTATAACATTTACAAAATTTTACCATATCTAACAAATTCATTATCAATAAATTTCGGTAAAAATTAATAAACTTTTCGGTGTTCCCATAAAGCCTAAAACATAGTACATTTTACCATATTCTGGTAGACTATACTTTTTTTATAAGTATAGATAAGTTAAAAATAGATAAACAATTTATAATAAGGTAGCTAAATATCTCTTAATTACGATAAAAAATTCAGGAATTAATAAATCGATATAGTCCACATGATGCAGTCATGCTCACAACTGAAGCCGTACAAATAAAATACAAATGTCAAATACTTAATTGATGCGAAAAATTCATTTTTATACGTCCCCTCTGAACCGACTCATTTAAATTTTTGAATTATTTTTTAGGTTCAGCAGCAAAAATTCTCCCTTGTTTGTCGCTTTTAGGAACGTGGGCTGAAATTCCCAAATTTCAGGAGTAGACACAATCAGTTCTGAAGATATAAGAGAAAAATACATGCAAACTGTTAAATATGCTGGATTAAATTACAGTACAAAGTACCGACACTAAGGGTGTATCATCTGTAAAATCCATTTTACCGTAAAATCCATTTTAACATAAAATATTATAGATACCCCAATTTTTAAAATAATATTACTTAATTAGAGTGATTTAATAATTTTGCGGTATTTATTACAGCAAAAATTGCGGAAAATCAGACTTTTTTTCTGACGTAGCATTTACCAGGAAAAAAATAGATTTTTACTGTAAAAAGTACCGGCACCGTGACTGCGGAACTTCATCGGAACTTGATCCGGACTTTTACCTTATTCTTACCGTTGCGTGTTACCTTAATTTGATCCGAAATTTCTTACAATGCGCACACGCGCACGCAAACTTTCTTTTTACAGATTAAACTGGAATAATTATGATATTGATTTTACTAATATATTCTAAATATAATATATGTTTCTTAGAATAAGCTATGTGATATACTTTGTATTTTCATAAAGTGCAAATGTAATTTGCATTGCAAACAATTTACGTCTGGAAAGTTCTATTTTCTCATTGGCAGTGCAATATATTTTGATTAGCATATATTAGTAAGCACCACAACTAGCATTGTTTTTCAGAGCCTTAAGCGGAGTACATTAGGGGGGAAAGAAGACAAATTGACCATAAATCACCATTAGGTACCTGATAATGGACATAAATCACTGAAATCGCTTTGAGATCGATAAAATGAAGATTCTAGTCTCCCAGACGAAAATTATTTCAACTCTTTTCCACCCAAACAAGGGCGTGTCATGACGCTGTTTTTTTTTCTTTTTTTTTTGTTATTATTATTTTTATCAAATGCAGAGTTAAGAGATAAACGATGTTTGCAATGGAATGACTTGCAAGACGATTAATAAAACTGTTTGTTTAATATTTATGTATGAAATGTACTTAAGAGATTTCGCTAGAATAGATATATTATTTTGGCGTGAAATGGAAACATTCAAAGAACTTATTCTTTTAGAAACTTAGGTACTATTCTTTTAGGTACTGGAAAATATCTCACTCACTCCTTTTTCAAACACGAAAATAAATTATTTTCTCCCTGTCGCTTATTTTTATTTTCCCTTTTTGATTTCACTTATTTTGCTAATATGTCGCTTATTTTGGTTTTTATTTAAATATCAAAATAAGCGACATAATCATTTTAGCAATATACATGTTTCCATAACGTGATAAATATAAATAACAGTAGTAAGTAATTCAAAGAATTATAAAAATCTAAGAAATATACATCCCTATATAATTCTAATTATTGATTAGATTATATCCCTCTGTTCGTAAAAGAATTTTCAGAACAGATCTCAGGAATAACTTACAATAAAAAATCACAACACGGAGAAAAAAATTTAGTAAAATTACCATACTATATGGCAATGACATTTCTAGTAAAAAATTAAATAGAAAAAAAACATAATTTTGGTTAAATAAACCAAAATATTTTAAACTATTTACTTGTCAATAATATGTTGGTCATTAAGTAATGGTTCGCCGAAATTTCTGGTTTTCAAAAATGTGACTTTTAATAGCACACATTTAGTAAAAATGCAAAACTGAAAAGTAAATTTGACTGAATAAATTGCTTTTATGCCATGCTCTAGAGTATCATGATAAAATTATCAAAATTTACCACATTTAAGAAATTTTATCACATACTATAAAGCCATATTTTATTGTTAATTTTACGAAAATCTTTACCAAAGCGCTACAGTAAAAGTTACCGAGCATTTAGGTGTTTGCAAAGCACCAGAAACAGGGTAAATTTTATAATATTCTGGTGTTTTTTATTATACTTTTTTCAGAGTGCCCTCAATAGAAAAATCAAATTAAGCAACAAATAATTTCATACTGAAATTATTGTAAATTTGACATTTTGTATGATAAGTAACCTATTGAAAAGAATAATATTGAAAATATACAAATTGGAATTAGCTGTCAACATGTTTCAAGAGCTAAAAAACAAGCCCCAGGCGTTAATGAGAAGAAATAAGATTTTTTGATAGATAAAGCATAAAGTTGCTAACGAAAAATGGAAAAATAACGATGAGAAACAAAACTAGATAAACGACAGTGGCCGAGAGAGGCAACTCACGGTAAAATGCATTTCCACACGTTATGGAGACTTGAAGAAATAATGCTGTTAACAATAAAATCATCTTTCATATGAATAAACCAAGATTCTAGGGCATCAAGGTGTGCTGATGAGGCCACTTTTTTTTCTTCTCATTGACATCTGTCAAGTCTTGAAAACTGGCGTCTATATTTGAGCGCTTGAAGCCTATCAACTGTTATTTCCAATTTGCATATTTTTAAAGCGAATGAAGTTTTTAATCAAGTATTATCTTACCTTTCCAGTTTCTTGAAACTATTTACCTTGCATATATTTAAGAAAAAAAAACTACTAGATAAAAATCATTGACGTCTAATGTGCAGTTTTCTTAAATTCATAATTAATGATAATATTAAATGTGTAGAACTGAATAATAATGCAATTAATACTAAACACCGTAGCAATTTGTTTTTATTACCTTCCAAAAATTAATTGTGAGGCATTCTTTCTTTTTCCAATAATGATCATTTCCTCCGCAATAGAGAGGAGTTTTACTTTTCCAATTCCTTTTTATTTCACTCTTATGTTTCTTTGAGTTCAGAAATTGCACTGGAAATGTTTCTTTTAAGAATGTTTGGTTACTTTTGCGAAACTTTTGACTATTCGAAGGCGAAGATTTGAAAGAGAGTAGTCAACTTCAGTCAACTACTGAAAAAAAGTTTTACGCCAATAAAACTCTGAGATGTAGAATTTCAACAAAACATAACTTACTTTTTAGGCAACAAAAAAAATATTTTTTTAATGTTAATTTTTCTTTTTAACATTAGTGTTTAGGGATAACTGTTTTGCATGAAATATTAGACGAATCGTAAGTTAAAAACCTTTAGTCTGCACATGAATCATATTTAGTCTGTACTTGGAATAAGTTAAACCTGTACATTGCGAAAATAGAAACTTCACTATATTTTTAACGAGACAACCAATTGATATTTTTCAAAGAAATTGTATAGATTTATTATAAATTCAACCTGTTAGTCTTCTAAGCGTTAAAAATACATTTTTGAAAAAATTCTTTCTAGCGCAAAATTATTATCACTTTAATAGAAATATTTATAAGGCCCATAGAATTTCTACAGTATAAAAAACAATTCTGCCACTGCAATAATTCCCCATTCACTCTTAGCCTCCACAAACATATTAAAAAAACTTCAACGATTTCAAGCTATTTAAAAAACATTTTGAGTTCATGTAAGGAGAAAAACAATCTGGTAAAATATCCGTACTATAAGGGAATGATATTCCTGACAACAACAAAAAACCATAGCTCTCGTTAATTAAACCAAAATATATGGCATTTAAACCATTCATTTGGTAAGTTTTTTCCTTTCATATAATAAATGGTTTTCAAAATTAAAGTTCTTATTGCCAAACATTTAGTAAAAAATATTAAACTGAAAAATAAGTTTCCCCGAACACTTTAATGCTCTGCGCTGAGGTACGATAAAATTACCAAGTTTTTTTACTTCTAAATGTGTGCTAGAACCAGAAATGTCATTATCAGGCAGCACGGTAATTTCATCAGAATATATTTTCTCTGTGTAATAACGAAGTCTCTTCAAGCATTTGAATCACTATAAACATAATGCGGAAAAATTAAATGTTCCAAAAACGTTTGCTAAATATTGCACTTAAGATTTATATTTTTCTATCAACAAGTATCAAATTTCATTAATTTATTAGGATCTTTTTTGAACAATTTGATTCGAAAATTTTTTAAAAGAATATTTTTTCAGTGAATACGCAAAGGTTTCTGTATATCGCTACAACTCCATCATAATTTTATTTATTGGAAAAAGTATCGAAAATTATTTGAACAAAAGCTGTCATTTAATTAATATAAATAATATACGCACTAAAATTTTATGATGAGGAGATTTAAAAAAATGTTCCTTTATGTTGAAATGTGAAGTTTTGAGAAAAATTGCAGAAGGGACGAAATTGAGGCTAACGAGGGATAAAAATAGTATTTGGAAAATCATAAAATTTTCAATAATTCTGCCAAAATTCGAACTAAAATTGTTTTGAACTTCATGGGAATCTGAAATTTAATATGAATTGAAAATTACGATGCATGATTCGTTGAGTGTAATGTACGATATTTGAACGATGTATGTTTTCTGAGTGCAATCGAAGTTAAATAGTGCATTGATGAACATCTCTATTTCCCATTAATTTCGAATTTATTCATGATAACATCTCAAGACTTTATTAATTCTAATAAAAATTAAAAATGTTTTTAGTTCTTGATTTATCTTTGTTCTTGTAATATGTGAGTTTTATTTCATAATGGAAAGTAGGCAAATGCTAGGGCAATTTTTTTTCTCCTCTTTAGAATAAAATAAAAATGAGAAAAGTTAGAATGAAAGTTATTTATTGATATTAGATATATATTATCTACCAAGTGTTCATACTTTACTATAAATTTCATACTTTCTGTCAGCTTATCTTACGCTATGGCTAATCTGTAAGGTCAAGTCCAACAGTTCAAATCATCATTATTATAACCATAAACAACAACAATAACAGTTCATATTTTATCTAATTCCTAATCTGCTTTCTTTTATTTTCATTTAGATGACAACCTCAAACTTAATTTAGAGCAACTACGTATCATAGTTAAACTTACAGCAACACATGAACACACAACAGAAATATGGAAAGATTCCACTCCGTTTCACGCAAAGGGATCGAAAGAAACAAAGGTAAAACAACAAACAAATAATTTCAGAATTTCTGGCAAAAAAAGAAAAATATTTAAAATGCATAATTTTGGGAATGAATCCAAATTATACGAAATCAAAGCAATTCATAGGATAACGGTTTCTATACATATGGCAATGGTTTACGGGACATTCAGGTTTTCAAAATTATAATTCCTAATGCCACCCATACAGTAAAAAATACAGAACTGGAAAGTAAATTTAACTGAATAAATGATTTTATGCCATGCTCTTTGGTATCATGAAAAAATACCAAGTTTTTCCACACTTACCAAATTGTATCGCATATTATAATGCCATATTTTATTGTTGAATTTACCAAAATCATTACCAAAGATCTTCGATACAAATTGCCGACCTTTTGGTCTTTCCATAGAGCCAGAAACACAGTAAATTTTACCTCATTCTAATAGTTTTGATCATTTTTTTTTCATAAAGTAAAAATTTTACATGTTGTGTTCAGAAAAAGGACAATACCGTGTCCTAATTCTGGTTCTCATTAAAATAAATTTTAATTTAAATAAAAAGCATTAGAGAGTATTTAATTTTTGCAAATTCCTCGTAAGATTAGAGAATTAAATGACATTCCGGCTTCACTAATTGACAGCTACAATTAAACAATCGAATCAAATAGCTCCCACACTTCAATTATTCCCTTTTCAGACAAACCGCATCTAATTTTATCCGATTTTCTGAGAATATTTGAATTTTATTTGAAGTTTTCCGTTGCATACATTAATGCAATTGCTAATTTAAACTTGATTTATCGAATTTCGAACTGACTCCTTTGCGTGTTACCTTTAATGAAATTTATTAAATTTTCTGCCTCAAGCTCATTAAGCATTCTACCATCAAATTGTAAGCATGAATTATTTTCTGGAGGGAGTTATGCTAGTAATAGAAATGGAAAGGTATTCACAATAATGAATTCACATGGAAAATAATATTTTAATTAAATAATATTATTAGAATATTAATTAATCAGAAATTAGTAGTTTAATTCATTCCTTACAAGAAAAAAGAAAGAGAGACAATTGTTTTTAAATTCTGAATTAGTACAATCAACTTAATTTGCAAAAGAATAATACTTCCGGATTTTGTTTAGAAATAACACATGTTATAAGGAACAATAATAATGTATTGTATATTCTGTAACGAAAAATTTAGGATCCTAAATATATTTTGTATTATTAGCTGAAATCTGATTTTGAGAAGTAATTTGAAAGAATTTGTTGAAATACCGTATGACGATGGTAAGCGTTTACTGAGACGAATGCATCAAGATAATTGATAAATACTTAATTGTGGTTAGACTTTAAAGTCACTGTCGACTTTTGAACATTCAACGATGAGCCGTTTGAGCGCAATAAGCGAAAAGCGAAATGGAATTTTCTGAGTGGTTATGCATTAGATATTATTTTAAACTATTGCTCATTAGATAATTATTTAAAAACTACTGAATACACAAACTTCAATCAACATGAAAAAGTCACTACAGATATTCGAATTTAGGTTATGACATGTTCGATATGCCTGCCATCATTGGCTATGATGTGTCGCAGACGAGTAGCAAAATTCTGCATGACTCTCTGAAGTGTCAAAACATCGCTGCTGTCGATGACCTCCAGGAATGGCAGTTTTCAGCTCAACAATGGCTTTGACCTTGTTTCTATACACATTTTCTGTAATATAGCCCCAAAAATGAGTCACATGTGTTCAGATCCGGAGAACATGGAGGCCTAGCGATTCTCATTCCAATGGCTTTTGGATACTCCAGAGCCAGAATGCGGCCCAAAAAATTGCTCCTCCAGGACATCAAACACTCTCTTGTTCCGATGGGGTCGAGCACCATCTTTCATGAACTGCATCTTGTCAAAATCAGGAGCACTTTGATAATGGGGATGAATCATGTTGCTCAGGCATGCTGTACCAGAATATTTTCACTTGAAAATGGCCGACAACAACAAGTTAAGTGAGCATGCGCATACTAATTCCCTCATGCCATGCGGCCAATCACGAAGTTTGAACTTCATCACGCTAACCATTCTGAAGTTATGACGGTTTTATTTCATATAGAGTTCAATGATCGTCACCCTGTAGCAAAGTTTACCTATAATTTAAATAAACTGTAATAACACTATAAGCAGAAATTAATGTAACTACAAATAACACTACACTAACGATAAAAATTTTATAAACGACAAAAAGTAATTATAACCCTAACGATAGCAAATAATAATATCAGCAATACCAATTTATAATACAGTTATTGGTTAAATTCATTTTCGTAAATGGACTTGGAATATCAAAATTAAAAGTAAGATAACAATAGTAAAAAATACGAAAACAATTTACTAGTTATATTTTAAAACAATAAAGAACAATATGATTTTAATTAACACTATTTTGAAAAAGTATAAATATCTAAATTAAAAATATATATATTCCGTACAAAGGCTTAGGCAATATTTCTATTTATTAATTCTTTGAATGCAGTGTTTCCTATATGAATAAGATTCGATTTTATGAACATGTTCAATCGCACGAAAAGTATGAAATTTAATCTGAAATTGCAGCCCTCTTCTCACACAAAAAAAATACCTTTAATATTTATTTTAGTTCAATAAAGGGTAAAATTACTTTTTTATCCAATATGCATAAGGAAGAACTTTTCCAATAAGATATCGGTTTCAAGTGCTCGTGCCGTTTCGTCTTACGCCAACTTCTTCATCAAAAAGTTTGAAGGAAAAAACTGTCTCTGCTCCGAGGGGCAATTCCAAATATCTATATTGCATACTTTTTCCAATACAAAAACTTTTTAGAGGCTCATGGCTGCGAATTCGAATGTTTCAATCCATAACGAAACTTGTCTTCCCGAAGAGAAGAATAATTTCTACCTTGAAATTATTTCGGTCTTAAAAATGTAGGGTACAATATAAAAATTGGATTACAAGTTGTGTAGTTAAAATAGTTTTGAAATATTTGTTTTGATTTTAATTTCCACATAATAATGTGAAATATTGATCAACATAAATTACGATATTTTAAGGATAATTCTCCCAATATATCGTAAACAGTATCTCTTACGATAAATATGATAATTATCTAACTGCAATATAAATACGTAATTCGATAATGTCATTATTTTATCGATTACGATAATTATCAAACATGATAATATCGAATTCATAATAGAAAACGATAACCACCAATGTTGCGATGAAATGAGATAGTTATAAGGCTTCGGTATTAAAATTTCATTGGAATTCCATGACGGGAAATGACTTCATACACGTCTAAGGGTGCTTTCCAATAATGAACTGTTCAGACATGAAGAAACAGTTCATAATAGGATAACGTCCTCAGCGGCGTATGATGACATTTCCAAGCATGGTTTCCCATCCAGTGTGATTCTGATAATAGTCCCTAACTCTTGTAAAAGTGTGTAGTAATATTTATGCTGTATCCTCTTATATATAATGTTTTTAAACTTGCACATTTCAATAAAAATAGACTTTCAATGTCATTTAAAAATAATTGGAAAGAGAAGTCGATTGCAGATTTGAAATCAGCTATAAGGAAGTATCTAAGATCTGTTAAAAAATCTCATACATCAAAAAAAAATTTGCACCCCCGCATAATTGCTATTAAATCTTTAATCTATTCACATTCAGCTGTGGTGGCTCAGGGGATAGAGCGTTCACCTCCAATGAGGTGAAACGTGTGCGAATCCCAGCTATGGCTGGTCGATGCGAATTCCGCACCCGGTTAGCACCGACCACAATGCTAACGTAATATATTTTCTATGGTAGATGGAACATGGGTTAGAGTTCCCCTGCCGTCAGACTGTCCATGGGAGATTTTTTCGCTGTTTTCCACTCTATGTAACGCAAATGCGGGTAAGTTCTATAAAAAAAGGCGAAATTTCTTCCAATACTTGACTCTGGAGTTCCCTTGTCTTCTAGATTGGGTTCAAAATTACAAGGCTACGGGGTTGAACATAGTTAGTTTTAAACTACAAATTGGGTCGGCTGTTCAACGACGGTTATAAAATTAAATCTATTCATATTAATCCGTTTATTTAAACTAAATTGAATTCCTTTTTTATCATAAAAAATTGCCTCTCCATGTAATAAATTTTACTCGTGCATTTTCTACAGTAAATCTACTCTTTAGGCTTTTCTTAACAGATTAATCTTTGACTTATCTTCATTCTCAAAGAATAATAAATTGCTTATTGATTCATAACTTTAAAATATGCAACAAGTGAAAACTTTCTACTCATAAGGCTTTTTCTCAGCAAATTAATCTTGGACTTATCCTATAGCTTCATTCTCAAAGAATAATAAATTGTTTATAGATTCATAACTTTAAAATCTATAACAAGTTTAAAACTTTCTACTCATTAGGCTTTTTCTGAGCAAATTAATCTTTGACTAATCTGGATCCTATCTTCATTCTCAAAGAATAATAAATGTTTATAGATTCATAACTTTGAAATCTATAACAAGTTAAAAACTTTCTACTCACTAAGCTTTTTCTTAGCAAAGTAATCTTTGACTTATCTGGATCAACATTCTTCATTCTCAAAGAATAATAAATTGTTTATAGATTTATAACTTTACAATATATAACAAGTTAAAAACTTTCTACTCATTAGGCTTTTTCTGAGCAAATTAATCTTTGACTAATCTGGATCTTATCTTCATTCTCAAAGAATAATAAATTGTTTATGAATTCATAACCTTAAAATATATAATAAGTGGAGAACTTAAAACGAAGAAAATAATTACTACATCTTTAAAAAGCTATAACAAGAATGCTGGGTCACAATAAATTGAAAACTTTTTTATTTCGATATAAGACTCATAAGTTCAAAGCATAAACCCGGATATTTGATCTTCAATGTGGTTTAATTTCCTGCGTTATCTGATATCTTTCAACAGACAAAACTAATTCTTTTAGTTGGTTTTAATTTGTTACATTTACGAACTTTGAAACTAACTGAGAACTTTAGAAAGATTAAACCATTTTTTTCATTTATTTCTTGCTTCAGCTGTGATTATTTTTTTCAAAATTGAAGATGTAACTAATAAAACGTTATTTTGTGACATGAACTCACACACCGTAAAAGTAATTACAAATATCTGCAACATGCAATTTTGAAAAAAAAAATTTCTCTAAATATTTTTTGTACTTATATGTTTCAAATAATGAAATTGTGAGTTGCCGAAGATCGTATTACGAAAAGTTATAAAGTGTTATATTTTTATAATCATTTTAAAATAATAGTTAGTTCCAACCATCAATAAATAGTTTTTTTTTTCAATTTAATTGCTAAAAATAACTATCATCAACTGTTAAATTAATAAAATAAAAGTTAGTAATTAATAGAAGTATATAATTTACTTCATATTGACTTAAACTTTTTATATTCTTTCTAATTAAATTCTTTCCACATGGAGAAAAAAACCTAGCTAACTAACCATATTTGGAAGGTAGAGACATTTCTAGTGAAAGAAATTGCAATTCTAAAAATTAAACTAAAGCATACATTATTTAAACTATTCATATGGTAACTTTACCGTTAGCGGTTCTTACTGTTTACCGGAAATTCTGCTTACCAAAATAATAGTTCGTATTGCAATACATTTAATAGCAAATACAAGTCTCGGAAATAAATGTAACCAAATAAATAGTTTTTACGGCATGCTTTAAAGTTTTTTTTTATTTCCTATGGCAGACATGAAAGACAAATTTGTAGCTGAGAACAAGGAAAGAACAAAAAACGGAAACAAGAGCTACAAAAAGAAAGAGTCTGTAGGTCATTAATAATGTATCGCGCCCGCCAACAACGTTCCCACAAGGGCCCAGGAGGAAGTGCAGGGCAACGTCTCAGATGGTTAGTGTCCATTCCTTCTTGCAGGTCACATGCTTTAAAGTATCATGCTAAAATTACCAAAATTATCTTCTGAAAATTATCTTCTAATAATTTTGCGATTTATTTGGAAATTTTACCCTTTTGATGTCTTCCAGAAAGAAGGGTAATAATCTGTTTAAACTTCTAAGGTTATTTTAAATGGCAGTTCATTTAAATGGTAGATAGGAGTTAGATGACTGTCAACAATTTCTTATAACAAGGTTAAAGGTCAAAAATGTTTAATTTAATTATTTTTAAGATACTTAACTCAGATATATTATACTATGGTAATTGTTTTATCCATCTTTGATGGTCCCGCAGTGCACTGATCGTTAAGACACGGTTCCCAGCAGATCACCGACGTCAAGCATCACTGGCTACGGTCAGTGTGCGGGTGGATGATCTCTTGGATCAGTGTGCGTAGGGACCGAGGGTGTGCGGTATTGGTCCTCGTTAAACTGTGCTACGACCGTAAAGTGCTCGACTTCGTGCGCAGGTCGTCGGGCTACCGAAGAGGGGTTCCATCCCCTCCGCAGAGGATCAAAATTGTGATGGTATGTCTTCGGATCATCCTCCGGGATGTTTCCCAGACCGTCGCCAATAGCCCATTGTGCAGCTCTAGTGCGACGTAAATTAACAACAACAACCATCTTTGATGAGTAGAGGGACTTATTTATTTATCTGCGTACATATGTGTGTTTCTTTGTGAACTCAAATAACGTCTTAACTCCTCTCAATTTGAAAAACAGCACAATTTTACAGCAATGCTAAAGTAGAATTCCAACCCAATTCATAAACGCTTTTTAGTGGTTAGCGGACTAGCAATACTGCCCGACGAGGCTCAAGTAAAACATCCATATATTATTTGAGGTCACCATTGCCGCAAGGTGTTGTCCTTCAGCCAAACTCTCAGAAGCGCAAAAGTATTGGGTTCAATATATTTGTGATGTTTTATTCATTTTTATGCAATCTGTTCTGAAATTTGAAAAAAGACAAACATTTATTTGCATTAAACAGGTAATCATGTATATGCATCTAAACCGAATTTAGTTATTTTCTTTTACACATACATGGTTTCGTTTTGATTCGAACCCACAATCTGCATTTTAAATAACATTTGTCGGCAAGACGAGACTGGTGTTAAGATACTTTTTTAAAAAAATCCTTACTGTTCCAAGAATTTATTTTATTGTTGCGCATACAATTGTAGGATTGTGTGCTCATTACAGCGATCTATTTATTATAAGCTCTTATCAAGGTGAAGAGCAGTTAGCGCAAGTCAAAGATGAACATAAAAAAGATGCACCCATTGCGAATGTGAGAATCGAACCCGCTATCTATGCACTTCCATTTTAGGATGGTGGAACAGCTCTGATGCAGTAATTTTATGTATCTTGATGTAGTATTTATTAAATAACAGTTAAGCTACAGATTTAGTTCTGACTTGTTCAGGCATTTGTGCATTTACAAATGTATATTTGCTTTACAATTTTGAATGTTGGTGGATGTGTGTTAACTTACAGCTTACATAGGAGAAAAAACAATAACTAACGATATGTTTGATTAATAAAGTAGAAGTGAACCAAATGAAAATGTTTCCATCATCTTAAACCAGACTAGGGCTGCTTAAATTACCGAATTTTACTGCATTTACTGCCAAACAGCTTGGTATTAAAAACCTTATTTCATTGCTAATTTTACCAAAAAGTCATTACCAAAGCACTTTGGTAAAACTTACCTAGTTTGATGTTTCCATGGAATCAAACACACGTTCAATTTGGTCATATTCCGGTTGTTTTGACCATTCTTTTTTGTCAGAGCATTGACTAGAAAATTATTGTTAATGATTTCAAAATGCAAAAAAATTGGTTTTTAATTCAATTTTTGCACAAAACCATTCAAAATATATTGCAATGATGTAAAAATTGAGTGATTATGAAAACAATGATTATACATTATTCAAATCAAGTGGATATTTTCTCATCTTAGCAGCCCCTTCAATTTCATAAAAAATTTCAATTCCATGATTAGAGTTCCAAATCTTCCAAATTAGAATCAATATCACTGTGGATAGGAATGTTTTGTCAATTTAAGATTTTAAAAAAACAATAATGACATTATTATGTTACCAGTTTTCACGTTTTTGAAGAAAAAAAAACTATGTTAGATCGCTGGGTGTTTAAGGATTAATTTCAATCCAATTTCAGTTCCCATGTAAAAATTAGATTCCATAATGTGTAAGGGTCTGATGCAATTTTTATTTCTCTTAAATGTTAATTTCTTTTTACAATTTCTTTTTAATAGAAATACGATTTTCTTATTTCATTTTAATTTATATCTTTTGAAATAGTTTTAATAAATTTATTCAGGTAACAATAGTAACAATCTTAAAACAATTCTTGTTTCTAATCCAACATTAATTGTCTTACTTTATAACACATACAATTTTACTTAAAAAAAAGTTCATTATCTTTAAACTTGAATTAACTTAATCTAATTAAATAAAGCAAAACTATTTTTGATACAAAAATTAATGCATGTAATAAAATTATAGCTCTCACTCTTTCATGATATTTTTCTTTTAATTTTTGTGAAATAAAACCACTTGTACTTCAAATAAAATACAAACTTATTAATGTTACTAGTTATTTTTATTATATCTATCCTCAATAATTTTAATATCATGTTTTTAAATCTATAAAATGGTTTTATTTCTTCTGAATCACTTTCAGAAGCAAAATAATGCTTATAATTTATAAGAACAATGTTTATAAAAATAAATAAGAGGAAGAAGAATTACGAACTTACATATTTCAGCATATATCTACATTACATTAGAACATAAAAATAATCATTATTCTTACCATAATGTAAATTTATTTCAACCTTAATATGCATTCCGGAGAAACGAGAAAATTCGAACATTATATTACAAGCTTTATTTCTCTATTTACTTCGTTTAGTACTGATGGAAACTTTCATTTTGAAATACAAATTGTATCATCTCAATTCCATTATTTCCATTTTACTTTTTTTAAATACATTGTTTTCAATTCTTCTCTATAATCAAAGATATTATTATATTGTATGAATAAAATGGATAATACAATAATATTATATACACCATACTTATATTATATTATCTTTTTATCTTTACTTGATGTAAGATATTTGGAAAAGAAACGTAAAGCTACATTCCTGGATAAAATAAGGAAATTTAACTTTATAAATAAATAATAATAGGTTTTCTTCTATTTATAATAACAATATTATATATCGCAAAATATTATATTAAAGTTATAAATTATTATTATATGGAGTATGTAGAGCAAAAGATTTAAATTGATGTATGTAGTATAATTAGTTTAATTTATAATACCAGTATTTTGCACAGCAATCTATATTACTATTATAAATTATTACAATAATATTAGATCGAGCAAAAGATTTAACTCAATGGATGTATAATAAGTTTAAATTATAATAGCGATATAATCTAGAGCAGTCTATAATATTACTATTGTAAATTATTATTATCTAGAACATTATACTTTATTGCAATTTTGAATTAATATTGTATACAGCTATATCAATATATATTATATTTATTGTATTATTATTTTGTATTATATAATATTTAGATAATACTATATTATTATATACACTATGCTTATATTTAATTATATTTTAATCTGTTCTTGATGTAACATCTTTGAAAACGAAACACACTACTATATTCATGGATAGACAAGAGATTTAACTTAATGTATAAATAATAAGTTTTCTTCAATTTATAATAATATTATATAGAGCAAAAATAAAAATAATATTATAAATTTTTATTATATAGAGTAATATATAGTATAATTATTATAAAATATTTTTATATAGAGCAAAAGATTTGAATTGTTGCAATATAATAACATTAGTTCATAAGCATAATTTTATTTTAGCTTGCATATTTGATAACCTTACAAATTTGATGATCAAATCTTTCCTTCTTTTTAACTGCCAAACCTGCAGCAACAGCAATTTTTATATATTAGGATAAAAAAACACATCTTTTTTTTCATTTATATATGCAATATCAGCTGATGAAAACATTTTTAAAAATAAAAAATTTTGCAAGAGAGGCGTGTTTTGCACCCTTACTCCATATTAAAAAAATATCGAAGCACTGGATTTTTAAAAAACATTTACGCATTTCTAAAATAACAAAATCTTTAATGAACAATTTACATATAAAGTTTGGGCTGGGATAACCTGGTTAGTAGGACGTTCGGCTCGTTTTCGTGAGAACGTGAATTCGAATCCCATCAGCAGACCGAAGAATTCTGGTGTATTAAACGGAGAAAGGTCTTCCTAGTTCCCATAACAAATCAATACCTTTGGGAGTACTGAATTGGAGATCGTCCTCTGGTTCAGTGGATGATTGAATGGAGTAATTGGATCCTCTCAAAACGGAAATTACAAGGCTACGGAGTTGAACATTAGTAGTCGTTACCAAAAGATTGGGTCGGCTGTACAAAGACGGTTATAAGATAAAGTTTAAAAAATTGACATAAGTAAGATAACATATGAAGTTTATATAGTTTACAGTGAATGTACAGTTTACAATCGATTGAGAGTTATTCGAGTTAGAAGTCAGGTCCGCAGGTTTACGAAACAACAAGCAAGTAGCATTCTTCAATTCCTAGCTTTCTAGCTGTTTCATCTGCAAGTGCGGAAGGGCAGGGGATGCATGTCATGGCATTTTTCCTGAAACAAGTGCATCAGACTTATTTGTTTTTAAATTTGGAATTTAAAAGTCAAATGCATAATAATACCTTTCTAATAACGAAATACATTAAAAGCTGTTTCGAAGCTTCAAGTTTCCCACACTTTGTATAAATGCTTATTTTATGTTATTTAATGTTTATTATAATCATTGATATTTCTTCCATAGTTCACGAATTTTTTATCGTTTGCAGGTGATTACATACTTTACACAATTTAGATTAGATTAAAATATCAGCTTTGGAAATACCGGGCAATGGACCTTACACTGAAAAAGCATCAGTGTCAGAAATAATGGACAAGAGTGCATACCATGCACTGACTTTTAGTTTTAAACCTACAATTTTGAACGATAATCAAAATCAAAAACTAATAATGGGGAAAAATAAAATTCAAATGATCAGCGCGTCATGGGCCAGAGGATTATGAAGGTTGAAGCTCAACAATCTCGTGACCAACAGCATAATTGTGGCAATGTAGTAACATTGCGCTCAGGCCGCAGTTGCTTCCTCCATTGATCTAAAGTTTTGGGGTATTAATATCGTCACTGGAGACCGAACCCCAATCTATCACAATGATACAATGATGGTTCAATACCTTAACCACAGAACTATCGCAAAAATAATTGCCAATCGCTGCAAAATGGTAAGATATGATAGATCATATCGAGTTCAAATCACTTCCAGCAATATATTTTGATAATAACTGCTTTTACAATCTCGTGAACAAAGATATAATTGTGGCAGTGTAAGCACATTACCACAGGCTACCGTTGCTTCTCAGGCAAGCTGATGTTGAGTAGGCCTAAAGCCGCCTCTGGTTATCGAGCAACAGTCCACTACAATGGTGGTTCAGTGCCTTTACCACAAAATCATCGTGGTAGTTAGTGGCAAATTAAAGTTCAATTGTAAGATATAGTCGTCTCGTGCATCAATAGTTCCCTGCTAAATATAGAGAATAAATAATTCCCAGCTAAATATCTTGATAATAACTGCTACTTTTAGGTTGATTGCAACTTCGTCTTTCTTCCTTATTTAACTAAAATGGACACCTGGGCATCGCAGTGGCCCCAATCCCATCCGCCATGATTTTATCAGTAGATGTAGTAAAAATATTTTGTGTTCAGCAGACTGTGTGGTTGATGATTGTAACTAAGGGTATGTGAAACCTTTTATATTTTTAGTGAATCATGTGTTTTATTCCCTCAGCAAATAAAAATGCTCTTAGAACAATGAGAAAAATGGTCAAGCAAGTAAATTCCTTTTTTATTAGAAGGAAAATAATTGATGACTTCCAAAATAAAGATTTTATTCGTTACTTTGTGATGTCTGATTAACTTTGCATCCCGAATGGCAAACATATTTGAAATAAAACGAAGGAACCGTATTAAGAATATTCTATGTGAAATTAAGAGCATGCTTAAAGTAACGTAATCATTATTTATTCTCTGCAGCAGCGTCGTTAGAGAAGACATTTATCTAGAATTCAGGTAGAATTTTAAACTAACTTTATCCCTTTGCCGTTCAGAGTGTCATTGTTAAATACTCTCTGACCTCATTATAGTGAATACAATAAAGACAAAAAAGATAAAAGAAACGAGAGATTTACGAAGAAAACTAAGGTTATATAAGGTTATTAAGGTTATTAAAATTAAGGAAAATAAGTTTTATTGCGCATAAGCTGCAAGTACATAAAACTCATAATTTAAGTTAAAAATATAGAGAAAACATGGAGAAAAATATAAAAAAAGAGGGAAAAATTATAGAAATAAAATATTTTTAAATACATTTAAAATTTAAAAAAGGAAAATATAAATTTAAATTAAAAATCCGGTAAATGAAATAAGGAAAAGATAAAATCTAATCATCAGCTCACACAATTTTATCCACAAAAAAGATTGCTTTCTAATATTGTATCAATATAGCCAATGGAAAATATATCAATACAATAGTGAAAGGAGCACAAAAATATTGAAACGAAAATAGAACAAATTAGACGAAAAATGCAAAATATAACACAGTAAGAGAAAAATAAAAAAATAAAAATTCAAGAAAACAGAAAATGTAGCGTGTAAAGCGAATTCAAAATATAGGTATTCTAAAATTGATCGATAAATTATGCAACTACAGAAAAATTTTGCAATTACCCCCTTGGACAAAGCTTACAATAATTCTGCAATATTCTGTAGAAAAATCTGTGTTGAACTCTTAAATAAGGAGTTACAAAATAATGAAGATTTTGAGCTTAGTAATTTAAATAATAATATTATCATTAAAAAAATTAGCTTTATATAAGAAATAAAAAATTTAAGTTAGCAATATACAAAATCAATAACTATTTAATAATTCAGTCCTAAATTTCATAAAATTCATATAAAATTTAAAACAATCATATGTGGGTCTAATACTTAACTAAAACTGGCACCATTTTCTCCAACTACTCAAATTAAATTATTAACAATATTATTAAAGAAGGTTTTTCTAGGATTATCACTAATAATCAACCGAATTTAGAATTTATTAAGCAAAATAAAATTAATTCTATTGCGACTTTTGATTTCTAGGATCTTTTCAATAGCATTCCCTTTTCTAAAGATGATTTCTAAGATCTCTTCCCTTTCTTAAACTAAAAGATATCCTTTTGAGTTATTACTGTGATTTTAAGATTCATAATTGCTATTTTGATTATTAGGAAATTCTGATTAATTTTTTTTCTTTTAAATAATTATCTTTATAATGGACAAGATATTTTTATTCAAATTAATGGAATACCACAAGGATCTAATTTTTCATCTCTCTTAACTAACTTATTTTTGCACTATTATAAAAGAAAGTATAATCTTCATATTAAATTTGTTTCAGATTTATTGATGATTTAAACATCTCTCATTTTCAAGATTATATAATTTAATTAAACAATATTTGTCCCGAAGAATTAATCTTGCTTCGTAATCATGATGATAATATTAATTTTTTGGATTTGGATATTAGAAAGGAAGAAAATATTGTTGATTTATACGATTAAAAGAAATGATTTCAATTTCAATATAAATAATCTAATTACTTGGAATTCTAATGTTTCTAAAAACATCTATTCAAATACCACTTTTAATCAAATGAATATAATTAAAAAAAATAAGTAGTAATGTTTATAGACAAAAAAAAAGACAAACTCTTTCAAAATTTTATTAAAAAAAACTATTCAGATCCTACCAAAGTAATTAAATTCTGTATAAAATCATTGAGTTAATTGCATGTTATTATTAATAAATTTGTATACTAGCTCTCTTCATGATTATTTTTCAATAAATATAATTTATGAAGGGTCTAGTGCCTGAGACCTGCTTTATCCCACCTCTCGGCAACGACCTTATAAGCCTCTAGGATAAAATTCAGGTGCCAGGCATGAATAATTATTTTTTTACTTTCAACCCTCGTCATTTAAAAACGCAGGAAAATTTATGAAAAGAAAGCGTGAATCGAAAAAAAACTTAGGTAATTGACTCACGCAGCTGTGGAATTACACAATTTCTCCCGCATCTTGTAAGAAATAAAAGGAAAAGAGAAATAAAGCCATTAATTTGCTTAGATATGAAGTCCCAAAGTCAACTGATCCTTAAGATACGGTTCCCAGCAGATCACTGAAGCCAAGCATCACTGGCTGCGGTCAGTGTGCGGGTGGGTGACCAATTGGATCAGTCTGCGAACGGTCAGAGGGTGTGCGGTTTGTTAAACTGTTCTACCATAAAATGCTCGACTTCGAAAGCAGGTCATCGGGCTACCGAAGTGGGGGTGCTATCCCCTCTGCAGAGAATCAAAATTGTGATGACATGTCTTCGGATCATTCTCAAAGATGTTACCCAGACCGTCGCCAATAGCCCATTGTGCAGCTCTAGTGTGACGTAAATGAACAACTTCTACGTTTAGATTTGAAAATCGATAAGGTGCCTGGAAATGGAAGTTGGAATGATGGACCAACTGTGCATCGGAAAAATCAAATGAATCTGAATTTCTGACAATTACTCGCTTGTAGATTAAAGCCATGGACACAATGGGAAATCGGATGATGTGCGTGCTCCGTTTAATGAAAATAAAAAGTGCTTATGCTGGGAATATGTGAGAGGAGATACGTGTTTCAGAAGATTTTAAAATGCACTTGTAAGAAGCGTGCGTATGAATGCTGTGTCACATTTTTGAGATGAGATTTAGAACAGTGCTTTTCCAATATAGTGACACGATAATTTCAATAAATAAAAAAATTGAAAACAAATTGAAACAATTCTTCAGTTATATTACCATTGTATTTGACGATATCTGATGTTTCATTTTTTTTCGAAATATACATAGCTTTTTTCTCTTATTTTGATTATTGATTTAATTTCTGAACATTTGATATCTGTTTTGCATTTTGACAATTTTCAAAATTATATGACATTTTAATTTGTAAATAAAAGTAAATGATATTTATAGGAGGTTATTAATGAAACTTGGTAAAAAATAATTTTTATTTCTGTTAACCATATTCTTTATTTTATTGGTAATCATGTTGTTATTTATTATTTATTCGAGTTATTTTTCTTAATTATGTTTTTAACGTCTACTATATGTGTTACATTATGGTATTCAGGGGTTCGTATTCAGGAGATTTTAAAATCAAGTATCAAGATTCGTATTCATGCTATTTTGAAATCGAACATCAAGATTCGTATTCCCACGGCTTTAAAATTAAATATCGAGATTCGTATTTTCTAGGTTTAAAAATCATGCATTGAGATTCACACAATTTAAATAAATAAATAAAATTTCGCTTCGATATTTTTATTAAAGCATTGATAACATTCTGCTTATAAATGGTTCCAATGCACTTATTTTCTTGGTCAAATTTCAAGTATTTTTTCAATTATTTAAGAAGTGTTTTTGGATTTAGGCTTTCAGCTTTTTTGGTTTTATTAGCAAACCTATCCCTGCGGTATAAATTATTATAGAGTTCTGGAAAAATTAAAACAATTTTAAAAAAATCCGTGATTTTTAAAAAAATTTCGCCAATATGAGGTGGCAGCGAAAGGATTGAAACTAGTTACAAAAATTAATCAATAATTGCAGAAAGTTTTCTAATTGAGATTTTGTGTCTGCAGAAAGTCTAAGTCTGCGAATGAACACTTGTGAATTTTGTGTTACAAGAATTTTTAAGACATATTTATTGCTAAAATGTTCTTCGTCGAATGGAGAAAACCAATACGGTCAATTTTGATTGGCTAGAAAATTGATGCAGTTGGCGCTTACTTAATTCCTTTTAAGTTTGTTGCGATTTCATTACTTTATTTAATTAATTTGCTTATTTATTTTTAATTTTGATGCGGTTATTATTTTTACTAGGTTAATTACTGTTTTGTCTTTTAGTAATTTTACTTTTATACTTATTTTATACTTCAATCCTTTTTCATATTTGATGCATGGAAGGCCTTAGTGCTTTATCAATAAAAAGCGCTCTAATATAGAATCTGAAGTAGCTTCATTTTTAATTACGAACTTAAACCAGCAACTTAAAAAGTGATATTGCTTTCTATTTATTGGAGACAAATAAAATAACATTCAACGAAGTATGATCGGAACTTTTATTTTCGAGTCTTACATTTTGTATTGCTGGTTTTATTGGAAATATAGAAAGGGGTGTATCCAATAAGAACTAATTATACAATAATCTGATAATGCATAATTCGACAGATAAAAAGTGATTTACATCAAGCCATAAGAATTTTCTTTTCTTTAGCTAGGAGATTAAATAAATAATTTAATTTTTGTCTAGATAGTAAGATAATCAGGACATATGGCGAGGATTTAAAATCCCAGTTTCAAAATTGGATAGCTCTAATTACGTATATATTTTTATTACATTTATGAAACTAGTTAAATATACCCGTTCTTTGTACCAAGTATATTTTAGTTGTTAATAAGCTTAAGGATGTGGGTTTTTTTCAAATATTTTAATTTGATTAAAAATGTAACCTGAACTGTCAAAATTACCAAAATATTGTAAAATTTATTGTGTTTCAGTCTCTATGGGAACCCTGGAAAGCTCGGAAATTTCAACCAAAGCATTTTAGTAATGATTTTGGTAAATTTAACAATAAAATGTTGTTTTATAATATGTGATAAAATTTCGTAAGTGTAGAAAAATTTGGTGATTTTAAGATGATATCTTGGAGCGTGGCATGAAAACCATTTAGACGGTTAAATTTACCTTTCAGTTTTGTACTTTTTCCTTAGGGTGTCGTTAGAAAAAATATAATTTTGTAAACCACACAATTTTACATGATTTTGACTTTGTCTATAGATATCGACGCAATAAAAGCTAGAGATGTTCACGTTAATGTAGCCAACATCTTTTCCATATCGCGTGCATCGTTTTGTACATATGCAGCATTTTGGTACAAGTCTTAAAATCCGGTATTTTTTAAAAGGAATGGGAAAATAAATCATGAAATAAAGATATGAAGTCTCGTAACTATGTCTTTTTTTCGTATAGTAGTTATGGTTTCAAGATGCGATCATGTAAGACCAGGGCTCCCTGCACACTAGTTTAAGGAGAATAAGATAGAGGGGAAAAGGTCAAACTACAAGATGGGCTGTTTTACACTGAGTTGAAAAAATGCATGCTCAAAACTACCAGAATATGGTAACATTTACCGTGTTTCTGGCTCTGTGGAAACACCAAAAAGGACAAGAATTTTTGACCGAAGCGCTTTGGCAATGGTTTTGAAAATTTATCAATAAAATATTGCTTTATAATATGAGCTAAAATTTAGTAAACGCGATAAAATTTAGTAATTTTATCAAGATACTTTGGATACTGGTGTTAATAATTCTGTTGGAACACTGAAAAGCTCGGTAATTTGAACCAAAGCTGTTTAGTAATGATCTTGGCAAATCGAACAACAAAATATGGTTTAAAAATATGTGAAAAAAATTTCCAAATACGGTAAAATTTGGTAATTTTAAGATGATATCTTAGAGCACGGCATGAAAACCGATTAAATTTAGTTATTGTGCATTAGACCATAGGTTCCCAAAGTGGTCCAGGTGGACCCCCAGGGGTCCATAAGAGACCACATGGGGGTCCACGTAGGTGTGAAAAGAAAACAGGGGTTCACAAGTTGTAAGTGGGGGTCCACAAAATATTTTCTGGTTTTCATAATAAAGAGAAAAAAATTTGGATTGGATTTACTTATCAACGGAGGCAGGTAGCATCATTCACTACGTAGGTACTCAAAAATATCCCAGACTCAGTTCAAACAAAGAATTGAATAGAACAATAGATAATAGTACAAGCGCACACCACAAGTCGAGACTTGCAAAGCGTATAACCACAAGTATTATTTTAATAAATAGGACACAAGAAAATATGCTATTTTTTTTTCCTTCAATTTAGGGTGATATTTTTTTAGGAGTTTTGGAAATACAGTAGAAATGTAGCAGCAGGGGGTCTACTGAAAATAGTAAAACTTTAAAAGTGGTCCATGAGAAAAAAAAGTTTGGGAACCTCTGCATTAGACAGTAATTATTATTCTTTATTTATATTTGCTTTCATATTTATATTCTAATAGACTTATTTACTCTCAGAGAAACAGCGCAATTGCTTGTTTGTTTGTTTTTGTTTTTTTTTTCAGAATGATGTACGCATTTTTTCCCGGTACTTTAAAGGCAATGTTTTCAATATTTTTTAACCCTCAAAAATATCAGATTTTGTTTTGACTCGTAATTATAATTTTTTGAGTACACAAACTAAACCAGTACATTAAGGAAATCATATGTAAAATTAAGAATATATAAACATTTTTAAGAATGCGGATTTATTTTGAATAAGTACAGAAATTTTGTAAATCCATTACATACGAATGTATGAATTTATTTTATAGGGTGCTTCATATCGACAACATTTTATTCATACTTTTTGAAGTATTCATAAGGTATAAGGGATGAAGTTTGCATGTTATTAAATATGCATACTATGCACTTCTGAGTTCGAAATTGATTATTCAAAAGAAGAAGAAAAAATTTCAAGTTTTGACCATTTATTCGGTCAAAAAGTGAAAAAGAAAGCGAAGAGAAAACTATATTACCGAAATCAATCTATTTGTCTACTGCAAAGGCTTCCATTCTTTTCCTACTAGGGAACTCCTGTAGTCCGAAAACGATTGCAGATCCCCTGGTGTAATCCGAATTCGTAGTAAGATGCAACAAAAAAATGTAAATCATTTGTTTTCTATGACCTATAATAATTCAAGACCGAAACCATAGTCCTAAAACAGTTCAGTACAAGTATTTATAGTATTAAAGTGACAACCAGAGGAAAATGAATGGAAAATCAATTCCGAAACATACGCTACATCTGAAAATTCTTGATAGAATATTTATGGTTGTCTTATGGAACAAGGAAACTATCGGTCTACTCTCAATGTTGGGTAGTTTAAGTCTTCGACCAAGCATTCTGCATTTAGCTTGCATGTAATTTAACACAAAAAAATCCTATTTTTGATAGATTTCCTGTCTCAATTGTGCAAAACACGATCAAGTTTATTATGTACACATAATATAACGACACATGTGCTTTAATAGCTTTAATATAATTCAAAAAATATTTTGACTTATTAGACAAGAATGTTTAATGATAACATTTAAGAAGAGAAATGGAGAAAAAAAGATTAAGCAAAAGTAATTTAACATTTTCGTATTAGTAACAGTGCAGTAAATATATTTTATTTTACAACCGGCGATGAACAGCTGACACAATTCGGAGTTTACCACTATCAATGTTTAACACCGTAGTCTTTTAATTCTGAACCAAATCCAGAAGAGACTTTACCTGTTATTGGCAACAACTACTTAAAATTTCATAATTCTAGCTCTAATATTTATAGAGATATTGTTATTTTTATAAGAAACGTTTTTATTTTTTGTTTACATTTTTTTGCCATAACCTTAAAATTATTCGGAAAAAATAAGCAACATTTCTGGAGCAATTTTAAAGTAAATAAACTAATATTGTTTTAAAATTTGAAAGAATTTTGCTTTAAACTATGCAAGATATGAGTATTTATAGTAGTACTTTTGTATACTGCGCAACTATAAAATTACAAAATAATACAATAATCTTTTGAGTATTTTATGAGAAATTTTTTAAAAATTATCAAAAAGTTAAAGTATCTCTTTCATTATTGTAGTGTAAGAGAAAATACACATAAGACATCACAGTTAGATGAAACCTAACAAAGCAAAACATTTAACGGAGAAAAAAAATTGCTTAACCATTCACTGAAAATTCAAATCTAAACAATCTCAACAAAAGAGTGACACAGAAAGTTTTTAATGGATAGTAATAATGAATTAATACAGATTCAATTGAAATTTGGAATTTAAATCACAACTTTACATAGCATAATAAAGATTTTCTAAAGAAAGCAGATTTTTTAAATAAATATAACAAAGTGCGCTTTCTTCTTTAATAAGCAGATTTCGTGTTATTTGAAAAATAAAGAACTCATAATGATTTTCTTTTTATTTTATATTCGACTAATTACGCTCTCCATTCACTCCTCCTAATTACTTAAAAATAACTGCCTCGGATTAATTTAAAAAAGACGCGCTTGTGCGATATTATGAACTGAAAGATATTTTTAAAATAATGAATAAAAAGAAGATAACTTTATTCAACTTTAATTTTTCTAATAAAAATTGAGAATTTAATGAGCAATGAATATTTATGTAGAGGTTAAAAAGGGAAAATGGGAGAAATATAAAGCAGGTGAACGAGCAAATATTAATTTTATTCGTCAATTAATGTTTGATAACCATTTAAATGCTAAGATATGGCAGGTAAATAAATATATTTTGTGCTATCAACGTCTTTTCTTATAAACTTTAGAGTATTTCGTTACTTTTAGAAGGATAGGAGTAAGGAGTAATTTTATTTATTTATTTTAGGACGAAAGAAGAGCTTTCGAGGAATTAATTTAATTTTTAACTTATAAGTTCCGTGCATTTATTAGTCACTTTTAAGCATGTTCTGTACGTCCTTCGACATTTTATGGGGTAAAATAATTTATTTCCAATTTTAAAACGCGTTTTTGAAATTGTTAAATACACTGCTGGCCACCCAAATTGCAACAACAAGGAAGACAAGAGATATCACAACAAAATTTATTTTGTAGATAACATGTTGACCAAGCATCAAATGATTAAGTTTATAGACTTCTGTGAAGTGTGGTTCCTGCCAAAATCAGTAGCCAGAGTAGCCGCCATTGTTGGAGATCACCGCTGCCAGACGCCTCGGCATTGATTCAAAAAGACTTTGGATGTGTTCCTGGGGTTACAGCAAACCAAGCAGCTTTCACACGCTGCCAAAGTTGAACTGGTGTGGCAGCTGGGGCTGTAATCTGGATCAATCGTTGAGCGATCATGGACCACATGTTTTCTATCGGCGAAAGATCCGGAGAGCGAGCTGGCCAGGGAAGCAATTCAATCTGGCGATTGACGAAGAACCCTTGGACAATGCGTGCCAAGTGTGGTCGCGCATTATCCTGTTGAAATATGGTTGTGGGCAAGCTCTAAAGGCAAGGAAGGACAACTGGCTCCAGCATCTCGGAGATGTAGCTCTGGCTGTTTAAAGTACCGGCAATGCGTACTAGAGGAGTGCAAGAGTGATATCCAATACCGCCCCATAACATAATACCCGGTGCAGGACCAATGTGGCAGTGCATAACGCAGCTGTTCAGCATCCTCTCTCCACGGTGTCTCCAGACTCGAATGCGACCATCGTGGTGTTGCAGACAAAAGCGTGACTCGTCAATAAAGACAATTTCATTCCATTCGGTCGTCCACATCCTTCTTTCATCGCACCATTGGCGGCGGAGACATCTATGGTTCTGTTTCAGGGGTAGACAAAGCAATGGACGTCTTACGGACAGACTATTCTGCTGTAAACGGCGTCGAAAAGTACGCGCAGACACTGGATGTGGCGTTACAGACTGAATGTGCTGTGCTATGGTTTGTGATGTGACTGAGGTATCAGTCACTGTCGTGCGCACAATTCGCCTGTCATCACGTGAAGTGTTGCACTGAGGTGAATGCAATCGAGCACGTCTGTCCGTCGTACCCTCCTGCATCCAACGATCACATATCCGCATTAGAGTTGTTTGGTTTTCTTCCAACACGACTACTGATTTCCCTGAAAGATAATCCACAATCTCGGTAGGCCACTATCTTTCCTCTGTCGAACTCGGATACTTGATCAAAAGATGATCGCTGTTTTCTACGAGGTATAATTGATCGTTTTTTGAAAAAACCACAAGAAAAACACAATTGCCGAACTTGAAATCGTCGAAATCTCCAAGCCTTAAATAGCGCTTTGAAGTGGCGCCACAGGAGCGCGTAATTTGCGTCTGCGCTGTCATTTGCATATCTCACCTCCGCAAATGCATGTTGTAAATTTCATGTTATTTGCATGCTTCCTTCAGGGTGTTGCATTTACGGTGGCCAGCAGTGTATTACGTTTATTATATTACCGCATTTCCAAAATTCATTTAATTACATTATCATACCACTTTTTTGTTAGTCCTTTTTTAAACTACAATTTAAAAATCAATTTAGGCTATATTGTTTATAAGAATTTAAACTGAGAGAACAATGTCAACAATGTTCATGAAACCATTGAAATTTAGCGAAATTTCAAACTTAAAATAATTATAAATAAATAATATTTCCAATTTAAACATAATTTTTAATTTAAAAAAAAAAACATTTTTCCAAAAGTGTAAACTGTGCGAGTTTTTCGTTTATATACTTGACCATAATAGAAACTAGTTTAAAAACTAAAGAAAAATAATTATTATTAATTTTATTTATTAAATATGAAGTAGTATTTGAAAATTATCGGTAGCTTTTATAAGTTGACTATGAAATATTAATAGCTATTGACATAAAGAAAATAAAACATCCGTACAATATTTTCTAAACATTCTAGTCGAAAATTTGATTATTCAGCTATTTGCTTTGAAGACACAAACCACCTGGTGGTTCGAATAAAATTAATAAGATCAAAAGATTGCGATGGGCGTTTATTCTATTTAATTTTATTAAATAAATGTAGGTTTTCCGATCTAGATGGGACAAACAACTTTCGATGCTTCATTGTTTTCCTGAACGAATACTGTTATTAGAGAACAGTCCGTAATCATGTTATTCTTCTTGCTGTAACCGCAATAAGATATTTCATGAAACAATTCTAGTTAATTCAATTGTTACAGCCATTTGTTTCTCAGGAAAACAATCTGAGAAACATGTTGTTAGAACTATTTTGTTAATATTATGAAAGGAGAAAGGAAGACTCGGGTGAAGATACTTTGTTTTAATGTTGACAACTGGAATAATTTTAAATTCGGAATTATTCGAATGAATTATTAACTAAAATGTTTTCAAAACTTCTAAAAGATTTACAAAACAAACTTTATTACAATAATACTTAAATTGCTCCTTGAACAGCATTGTTATAATCCATCAAAAATAGGCTTAAACTAGCAAATGATTCCATGGGGCTACAGTGGACATATGGTTGGGGGGCTATATTGGGCATGGCCATATTGAGTTAACTATGATAAATATTTTAACTTCTAGCACACCACTTTTGAATTTATTTATTTTTTTTTTTGCTGAATTAGATTTATTTACAAATTAATTTATTTGTATACAAGGGGTGATCAAATGAAAAGGTACGAAACGACGTAAAAACGTAACAGTTAAATATTTGCATATTCCACCATGGGAGAACGTAGAGAGACATCTCGGGGTGCGATTGGAGTCTCTGACTGGGATCGGAGCATACGCGGGTGTCCGCATGCGCAGGAGAGAGCAGAGGCTCTCATCAAAAGCGGCGTAAAATGATGCGGCAGTTCGCTGCTCGCGGAAGATGTGGTTCTGCTCCCTGATAACGCGCGTCCACACGTCTTCAGAGTCACACACATGGAATTGGCCAAGTTCAAGTGGGAGACGTTGGACCATCCGCCCTACAGTCCGGACATGTCGCCCTGCGATTTTCATGTGTTTGGTCCACATGAAGAAACACCTGAAAGGGAAGCGCTTCAACTAGGACGACGTACTCAAGGACGCTGTGAAGGACTGGGTCTCGTCACGGCCACAGGAATTCTGGGAACAAGGAATCCTGCGGCTTGTTCATCAGTGGGATCGTTGTGCTGAGGCCTATGGTGTATATTTTGAATAAAGTCTACATTTGTACCCACCGTGTCGCTTTGTACCTTTTCATTTGATTACCCCTTGTATATGTTACCGTGATCGACCGAAATCAAGAGAATGTCGACCTTCACCGATGAATGGCAACAATCACATAGTCCCTTTGGTGAATGTCCGAACTATTTGTTACATACGATTTTGAAATTAATTTATTTGTTGATATTATATTTATTCGATATTTTAATATCTACTGAGGATAGATTAAGACAAACATCAGGGTTCAGAGTACCGGTTAAATGCATACTGGGCAGTGGCACTTGATCTTAAAAAAACATTGATGTAGGGCATACCGGGCAGTGGCACTTAACTAAACTTAGTATATATTTCGGAATTTACCAAAGCGACTATGTGATTATCAACATTCACCGGTGGAAGTCAACAACCACCAATTTCAATCATCTACAGTAACAAATACATTTTTTTGTCCGATTAGAATTTTATTTACCGAATTTGGTAATTTTTCTCGAATAAAAAAATTGGGGAAAATATTAATGCTTTAAAACATTTTAAGTTTATTTTTTATTCAAATTGTTGAATACAGATGGATTTAATAATTTTTCAGCATCTGTTGTAAAATGCCTTTATCCAAAATTCCTTTAATGGTTAGTTTGATTATTATAATTAACTTTATTGATTTGTCAAACAGCTTTATGAAATGAAAGTCTAAAGTTCTACTCTATTCATATTTTTGTTACTAGATAAAGTTTTTTTAATATGATAGTTTAAAGCAAAATGCAAAGTATTCCAGCCATGCACGTTAAGGCTCTTCAATTCCATAAACAATGGCACAATGTACGTTAAAGCTCTACAATTCCATAACCAATGGCACAATGCACGTTAAAGCTCCTTAATACCAACACCAATGGCGCAATCATGGCAATGTGGTCAGCACTGCTCACACACTTCCTTTACTTCCCAGATAAGCTGGTGCCCAACAATCTGAGGCGGAATAGGATTCAATCCGCCAGAGTCAGTAAAACATACATTTTGCAGAGACTGGAGACTGAGAGCAGGATGCCACATGTTTGCTTGTTGGCAACACTTGGAAAACTAGCTAACCATTGATCTTTTGCGAATTAAGCCGAGAAGGTCTCTCTTTCGTTTGACTAGAGCACCGTAAAGGTTAAAATACGTCTTAGTTCCACTCATTCGTAACAGCATTCGTGAAGTCATTTTCTCTATTTAGACATACATCTGTTTTGGAAGGAAATTGTTTAGAGATCCCAGACCGATAATACTCCTCAACGACCAATCACAAGACTTCAGTAAGTTCAGTTTGGACTTCAGTTCTCAATGTAGAGCAATCCAGTTATGCAAGTTAAGGCTCCATAATTCCATAAGCAACGGTAAAATTGTGGCACTGCGGACAGCATTGCTTACACTTCTTTTACTGCCTAGACAAACCAACAATCTGAGGCTGAACGGGCTTCAAGTCGCCACTGTGAGTCAATAAAATATACCTTTTGCAGACGCTGAGAACAGGATGCCATATGTTTGTTGTTGTCAACACTCGACAAACTTTCTAGTCATTGGTCTTTTGTGAATTAAGCCGGGAAGGTCTGCCTTTCATTTGACTGGAGCATCGCAAAGGTTACAATATATCTTAGCTCCACTCATTCATGAAGTCATTTCCTCAATTTAAACATACATCTGTTGGGAAGGTCAAACTACTGAGCTACCAATGTCTTGCCTCAAGTTTTGAGTCATTAAATTAAATTAAATACATGTCAAATTCTGCCAAAGGAAGCAATTGTATTCTGATTGATTCTATTCCTCCCTTGAAACTATACCCATCTGATTGGGAAACTCTGAGCAAATGTAACTAGCTATGTTGTTAAGCTGTAACTATTCAAATCTTCTTTTCTTGTTTTGAAGAGCGGTATCTAGAAAAACCGCATTTATTACAATAAAATCGTGCTTAATTCTACGTATATGAATGGTTTCTAATAATGTTTGTTTTCTGCAAGTGAAATGTTGAATGATTATTAATTATGAAGAGTCCTATATCCAACTAACGCAAGCATGAATTGAAAAACAGTACAATGAATCTAATGATAGGATCCTCACGCTCTAGGACGCAATCTTAATAGCGAACTGTTAAGGTTGCGTCAAGAGGTGACTTTAAATATGCTAATTATTTAGAGTAGCCGATATTTTAAGTTGCGAAATTCGATGCATAAATATACTTTCTCTGAATATTATTTTTTTCGACGAATTTGGATTCCTGGTCCCCAAAATATAGTTACAATCTCGGAAATATATATATTTCCCAGATTGTTACTGAGAAATTAAAAACAAGATATGAAAAAAAAAAAAAAAAAAAGCTTTTTCTAGGATTCTTAAAAAAAAGCATAAATATCAGCTATTTTCCGTTATTTTTTTAGTCTAAAAGGAATTAATAAGTTTTTTTTTAATAAAAAGCAGTAAATGCTATATTTTTTAGTGTAATGTGCAGCTTAAACATTAAAATACGGGATGGTTTCTTTCCATCTTAGTTAAAAAAAAAAATTTTAAAAAACTTTTAAAATACGTTATTGTTAACAATTTGGTTAAAATTACGTTAGATAGAAATTAATTTAGTTAAATTTACTTGAAAAATTAATTCATTCACCAAACTCAAAATAAGCGTTAAAAATATTCATGGTAATAAAACGTAAATTGTATGGATAAAATACGTTTGTATCCTGGTTAAAATAACGTAAAATGTACGTTAAGGGTATTCCCTATTATAAAAATAAGCGTTAAAAACACGTAAATATTCATGGCTAAAAAAACGAATTTATATAACCGAAAATAAACGTAAATAATTTGGTTAAAATAACGTAAAATTTACGTTAAGAGACTGGTGCAAAATTCCCCATTGTAAAAATAAGCGTTAAAAACACGTAAATATTCAAGGTAAAAAAAACGATATTAATATAACCGAAAATAAATGTAAATAGTTTGGATAAAATAACGTAAAAAATACGTTAAAAAAGAAACCTGCTTGGTTAAAATAACGTGAAAAATTGGTTACGAAATTCACCATAGTCAAAATAAGGGTAAAAAATGGTCATTTTTACGTTAAAAAAACCCAAATTTTAACGTTTATTTAACAGATTCGAGACTACTACTTGAAACGGAAATAAAATGTTTGGAAGAAGCGTTTTTTTGCTCTTAACCTCGTGGCATTTTAACGTTATTTTCACGTAATTAATACTTATCTCTGCTGCGTGGGTAGTCCCAATAGTTTGGTCAGGAGAGTTGTCCAAAGTTTTGTTCTCGTAATGTTAATTTCACTTTTCGCGTTTTTCGCCATATCTCGAGAATTTTTTAACAGCCATAAAAAGTTTTGCACACACTCATAAAATTTGTTTATCCAGAGATAATTCCATGCAAGAAATAAATGTTAGAACAATTTATTTTACTATTACTAGCTATTACTATTATTTATTTTTATTATTTTATTTAATGATAGTCGAAAAACATTTATTTGTAAGGTGAACAATTTCTTACATCATTTTAAAGTTTCTAATTTTTCACGGAAAAATACTAAATTTCAACGAAACCGGTTGAACAGTTCCTTAGAAATCGAATATTAAATATACGACGGTCTTAAAATTCCATTTTTTTGTAATTCTGTTTTTAAAAAAATTTCTATTCTGTTAAAAAATTTGCGAGAATATGGCGAAATACGCAGAAAATAAAATTAACATTAAGATGTCAAAACTTTAGACCGCTCTCCTGTCCAAATTATCGGAAACTATTAGATCAATCAGATGTCTCCAGATTCCCCTAAAAAGCAAAAAGAGAACTTCACTAGACATCTTCACTAGACGTAAAATATCAATAATTCATTTATTATTCAATAACACATTTATAAATGATTATATTAAAGGTCTACGGCAGTATAATATTTATTGAGATAACATTAAGTTTATTGAGGAAAATTATTTATTGAGAAAGATTATTTTTATTATTACAATATTAAAAAAAAATTGAAGCAATTAGACTAAAAGCCATTTTCCAAATGATTTCTAAAAGGCTTCCTTACGCTACAATAATTTAAAACCTAAACTTTATGTATACAAATCTTTTACGTATTCAAATTCCAAAAAGAAACTGTTCTAAATATAAAATAATGAAGCAGAAAACCGAGAATTACTTTTTTTTTATCGATTTTTCTTCTTTTTTTTTTCCTCTTTATTATGCTAACGTCCTATACATTGCAAGCATTTTATCTTAGTTTCTACTCTTAAAGAACAAAAAAATCAGAATGTTCATCATGTTCTTTACAGTACGGAGTTCAAATTTCCAATTCGTTCTTATTCTTTTTTCTGGGATACAAGCTGAGTTTCTATTGCTACTGTGAAATTCTTTTTGGTGATTTCAGAACACAAAATGATTGCTTAGAAACTTTATCTTTTGTTGATAGTTTTTCATGCAAGTCGAAATAATATATATATATATATATATATATATATTATTTTTATATTATTAACAATAATATCGTATTCATTAATTATCGCTTGTTCTATAATATTCACGATGTTGTCATGTGTTACCTATGTCACCTATGTGTATTATCGGCATCCGATGATTCGATAAATCAGAAACTGACGTTGTTTTACTTGTTGGCGAACTTGGCTTCAATAGTGCCAATAATTCATAGTAACAATAAGTTTATGATATTTTCATTTAAAGAACAATATTATGTTTGAGAATTCAAAGTTTATGTTCAAAGAAGAAGTGAACAAGTAACTACAATCATTAATAATTGGTTTTAAAATGCTTCAGTATAAGAATTTAAAATATTTTAATTGAAATAACATTTAGACCAGGGGTCACCAAACTTTTTTGATTATCGACCCCTATATAATTTTTCGAAATCTCCATCGACCCCCTCAAAAGTAATTTTCTGTTAATTAAAATAAAACTCTAATAGATACTATGTTTGTACATTTATTTTATGATTTTAAACATTTATTAAAGTAATAGTACATTATGTAACAATAGTTTTATGAAAAATATATTAATATTGAAATTTAAATACCTTATTATTAAATAATAAGTAATTACGCATAAGTAGATATAATAAGTAAAGTAACTAAAGATTTACTGCTTCTTGATCAATAAGATGGGTGGGCCTGGTGCCTTTTTGCAAGGTTCGCTATGTTGGGTTCAAAATTGGTCAATTTTAATTTTCGTCAAAATTGGTCAATTTTGTAATTTTCGTAAAAAAATACAAAGTGTGCTATAGTTTTGTCGCGGGCTGTACTAATCCATATCATTAATGCTTACCTTCTTTTTTGTGTATTGATAATTAAAATTGATATCTAAACCAAACGAATGGTTTTATCGAAACAATAACTAATTATCCAAAACTATAAAAGTTTTAATAATGACACTGCAAATATTCAACACAGTTTGCAAAGATAGTTGAAACTGCGTATGATATTTGCATTTGTAACGTCAATGCTCGTCACACGTAACATTTGGACCAGCGCATATATGCATATGACTTATAAACTGCGCTGAGTTCGTGCCACTGTGCGGTGGTACGTACATACTTGTTTCACCCCAATAAATATACGTTTATTAATTTATGTCTTATAAAGAAACTGATATTGAGTCAATTATTAAAAAAAATCACAAATTTTGCATACTTAATTAGGTATGTGTGATTTGCGTATTGAGAACTGTTTCTTTTTTCGCCCCCCTGTCTCAGATCGACCCCTGCTTTTGTTAAATAGACCCTTGGGGGTCTATATAGACCACTTTGGCGACCTCTGATTTAGACGAATGACAATAAGCATAATAATGCTTGACGTTACCACTCATGGTGAAATATGAAAAATTTTAAATTTTCGATAACTTGAGTTAGCCTGCCTATTTGTGTCTAGAACGCTTTACTTCTGCACTTAAACTATGATTTCATATCTTCATAACTGTCGTTGAACAGTCGACCCAATTTTATGGATTTACGACTACTAATGTTCAACTCCGTAGCCTTGTAATTTTGAGCCCAATCCAGAAGACAAGGGAACTCCTGGATCGAGTACTGAGAGAAATTTTGCCTTTGTGGAGGACTTTTTGATAGAACTAACCCGGTTTTGCTTTACATGGAGAGGCAGACCACGAGAATCTCCCATGGATAGCCTGACGGCAAGGGGATTCTAACCCATGATCCGTCTACCACTGAGGATATTTCACGTCAGCACCGGGGTCGGTGCAAGCCGGATGCGGAATTCGTATCGACCAACCCGGTTCGCCTCATTGGAAGGCGAACGCTCTATCCCCTGAGCTATCGCGGCTCTAAACTATGTTTTAACAAGCTTTAATGATAATTGGGTACTTGCATTTTAAGAAGAAGAAGATCGCAGATACCCACACATGTGACCTATGACGTCAGTGCCAGCTGATGGTTGATAATCAAAATGGCGTGTTAAGGTTGAGCAGTTTCTTCACATAAGTTAAAATGTCAATTAACGTGAGGCTAATTCAATACTGGGCAGTATCGGACATCGAATTTCATGAAATATAATACTTTCTCAACGATGTCTTTTGCTTAACTTAGGTTTATTATTTATTTATATATTCCATTGTAACCGTGATGTATTTTTATTTCGTGTTCCTGGCAACTTCGATACATAATTAGCTTGTTTATGTTCTAAATAGCTTCGTGCTGTCTTTGTGTTAAGTAAGAATATGTAGCGAAAGAACTGAAATATTTGTGAAAGAATGTGGCGCTTAAGAGAATTGATACTTGACGGGCTTGGTTTACTCGAAATAGAAAGGAAAGAATAGTTGCTAACGCAAAGAAATGCCACGCTTCAACAGATAATCAGGATCGAGATACCCACACCGTTACTTGCAGGTAACCCATTAAACTATTCCAGTGGTTTCCGCTGCTTCTATTTTTTAAATATTTTGTAAAAATGCTGTCCCTACGACATCGCAGTTTTAATCCATTAAAATGGTTTTCATAAATGAAATTTCTAGTTTTCAATTCTGTTGCCCTGAGATGTTGAATATTTTTTAATTATGCGAAAAATGCTATCGGAAGTTTAACATTTATTTTGTAAAGATCAGTCATCAACCAGCCGACTTACCTTTTAAAATTCATAAAAATTGAGACTTTTATATCTAAGATTGAAACTAACTTTCGCAAATCAACTCATATCTTGCCATTTACAAGTGGTTTCAACTCACCTCTTGTTTTTTTACTGACAAAATTTAGAACTTTAATGTTAATTTGCGAAAGTTTAGAATAAATATTGTTTTCTTACAATAAAAAAAGAATGCCTTTATCATATGGTATCTTTCCCAAAAAAAAAAGATACCATAAATAACCATACGACAGAATAACGAAATAAATGAGCTCTTATGTCAGAAACAAACTGCAATTAATATTAATGCATTATTCCTCAATCCGTAAGACTCTGATAATATAGTTTCATTACTCATGATTAATTTTTATAAAATTCTTTAACATGTCACATCTTATAATTTGAAAAATCATAAAAAAAAGTGAAATTAGTTTAAAGTTTAGAACTTTGTGAAAGAACTTTAATAATTTGTCTAGACTAAGAAGACAACTAATATTTAATAGTAATTGATTGATGCTTATAAAATCTCGTCTGCTGCAGATTTTAATATTCTTGTTGAAATTAATTGCTTAAAGTTACAGTAAAAGAAACGCTATTTCATTATTGTAATAATTTCGCATATTTTATTTTCATGAGAACTCTAACAATTTCAATTAATTCTATAAGAGTAACATTTTGGGGATTGATAAATTTACATAATGCTATTACATTTGCTTAAGTTATTTATTTTCTATAACTCAATGCATCATTAATTGGAAAAAACAATGAGAGATTCAAGTCATTTTAAGGGAGTCTTAAATCATGAAACTCTATAAAAGAAAAATTTACTTTTTTAATTTACATTTTTATAAGAAGCGCAATTTGCGGTCATCATTTCTTTTGACTTTCTCTAAGTATTCTCCAGCTTTCTGGAAAATATTTTGTTTAAAAGCTCGCAATGAAGTACAGAAAAGCAACGAGTCGAACTCTTGCGCAATAATAAATAAAAAAATGGAGTGAAATTTTAATTCCATAATTAAATAACCATATTTGTTGCTATTTCTTTTAAAATATTTTGTTTAAAAGCTCGCAATGAAGTACAAAAAAGTAACGAGTCGAACTCTTGCGCAATAGTAAAAAAAATGGAGTGAAATTTTTATTCCTTAATTAAATAACAATATTTGTTACTATTTCTTTTAAAATATTTTGTTTAAAAGCTCTCAATGAAGTACAAAAAAAGTAACGAGTCGAACTCTTGCGCAATAGTAGAAAAAAAATGGAGTGAAATTTTTATTCCTTAATTAAATAACCATATTTGTTACTATTTCTTTTAAAATATTTTGTTTAAAAGCTCGCAATGAAGTACAAAAAAGCAACGAGTCGGAACTCTTGCGCAATAATAAAAAAATGAGGTGAAATTTTAATTCCATAATTAAATAACCATATTTGTTGCTATTTCTTTTAAAATATTTTGTTTAAAAACTCGCAATGAAGTACAAAAAAGTAACGAGTCGAACTCTTGCGCAATAGTAGAAAAAAATGGAGTGAAATCTTTACTCCTTAATTAAATAACCATATTTGTTACTATTTCTTTTAAAATATTTTGTTTAAAAGCTCGCAATGAAGTACAAAAAAGTAACGATTCGAACTCTTGCGCAATAGTAGAAAAAAAATGGAGTGAAATTTTTATTCCTTAATTTAATAACCATATTTGTTGCTATTTCTTTTACAATTGCTATTTCTTTGCAACTTGTTTAATTGTTAACTAATTTGCAACTGCAGAATTTGAAACAAGTATTTAAGGCTAAATCAGGTACTATTTCGTTTAGAGAGTCCATAAAGTATGTCGTCTAACTATTATTGACACCCATTAGTTGTGGTTATAGGCACTGTTAGTATTGAGGTAATGAGATACCTACAAGTGGCGTAGTGTGGGTATCTCAATCCTGATTGGTTAGTGAATCGTGGCATTTGCTTACGTTAACAACTATTCTTTCCATTCTATTTCGAGCAAGTCAAGCCCGTCAAGCATAAATCCCCTGAAATGACACATTCTATATTCTTTCACAAAGATTTCAATTCTTTCACTATATATTTCTTACTTAACATAGAGACAGCCACGAAGCCAAATGGAACATTCACAAACTAATTATACATAAAAGTTGCCAGTTACACGAAACAGAAATATATCACTGAATAAAATACATAAATAAATAATAAATCTAAGTTAAGCAAAAGACGTGGACGAGAAATAATTATATTTCACTAAATTTGATGTGGGATACGGTACTGTATTTAATTAACTTCACGTTAATCAATAATCTAACTTATGTTGAGAAGCTTAGCTCAACTTTAACACGCCATTTTGCTTATAAAAGATCAGCTGGCGCTGATGTCATAAGTCACATGTGTAGGTATCAGTGATTTTCTTTTTCTTCTTCTTCTTGAAGTGCGAGCACCCAATTGGTACCTAATTTACTAGTGTAAGAACCTAACACAAAGAAAAGGGTTTTAGTAAAATTACCATACTGAATGGTAATGACATTTCTGTTTTTTTTTAAATAAAAATAATAAAAATAAATATAATAATAACAACATAATTTTGGTATTGAAAACCAAAGTATCCGGTATTTATTCATTATATATGAGGTGTTATTTTCAATTCATTCGATAATTTTTCCGTACATATAATAAAGGCTTACCGAAAATTCTTGTTTTCAAAATTATAGTGCTCATTTCAACATATTTATTAAAAAATACAAAACTAAAAAGTAAATTTAACCGAATGAATTGTTTTTCTGTCATTCTCTAAGATATCATGATGAATTTACCGAAATTTACCACATTTACCAAATTTCATCCCAGATTAAAAAAAATATTTAATTGCTAATCTTGTGGTAATCGATATCTAATTTACTAATATAGGAAACTTACACACGGACAAAAAAATTCTGGTAAAATTACCGTACTGAATGGTAATGACATTTCTAATAAAAAAAAATAAGTTTAAAAAAATTAAGAAGCATAGTTCTGGAATTAAACTCCCAAATAAATTTGCGGTATTTAAACCATTTATTTGGTAATTTTTCCGTTTTTGAGGTAACGGTTTACCGGAAATTCTAGTTTACAAAATTATATTTCATATAACCTTAACATTTAGTAAAAAGTACAAAACTGAAAAGTAAATTTAAATGAATAAATAGTTTTTATACCATGATCTCAGGTATCATGACAAAACTACCACATTTACCAAACTTAAGCACACATTATAAAACTGTATTAATTATTAATTTCACAAAATTCAATACCAAAAAGCTTTGGTAAAAATTACCGAGCTTTCAAGTGTTCCCATAGAGGCAGAGTCGACTTACGAGCAATAATCTAAAATTGTTAAAAAATGAAAATTCAATAAAAAAGAACATCAAAAATGCATTATATAGTCTCAACAACATGGTATGTTAACACTAGGTAACATATATTAATTCTAACATTTCCGAATACTTAAAATTCTTTCTGCGGCTAAATATAAAAATATATCTATTTAAACCACTAAGTTCATTAGCCTAAAAGTCATTATAAAATAATGTTACTAAATTTTATAAACTGCATGCTTGTATATTTAATATCCATTCAAAAAGTATGTGTTAGTTTTTATAACATTCTTAAAAAAAGTTTGCTTAACTATATTATACATAATCAAGAAAATAGTAATTATGGAAGCTAAATGGAGTAGTTAAGTGTAATGAGATGCGTTAACAGATATTTAAATTAGTCAATTACTAAGGTTTTCTAATAACAGGCTTTACACAACTACAACATAATAACGATAAAACTTATATGTGTTAGCAAGAATAAATCCCATAGTAATTCCATGAAATAGTATAGAAATTACCAAAATTTTACGGAACGTTTAATCGTTTTAAATTAACGCACCCTTATCGCATAAATCCGTCCAAAATAAATTAGGTGAGGTTAGATTGTTAATGGTTTTCAGCATCAATAAATTTGCAGAAAGTTGGTGTTTTTGAAAAAAGCAATTTTTTAATCATTGCATTGCTGTAGATATAAAGCAATACAGACTTACAATTAACACTTTTTTTTCTTCTTTTTTATCAAATCTGTTACTAATGTCACTGGCCAATACCAGCAAACCTGCTATGGGAATCCAAGTGATTTTGAGGCAGATGGCGCGTTTCGTATTTTTTTAGTAGCTCCAACTATGGCCAAAAATACGATTTCAGCCACACACATGTCACAACCCGTTTTACGAGAAGGGTGTAATTTTGACCTGAACCAGAGAACGATCAATCTCCAGCTCAGTACCCTCAGAGGTATCGATTTGTTATAAGAACTTGGAGGACTTTATGACCCTGACAGATTTAGCGTAAACCAGCCACCATTTAATACACGGGGATTCTTCGGTCAGCGGGATTTGAACTCACGATCTCGCGAACATGAGCCAAACATCCTAACCAGGCTATCCTGGCCTACTATTTATCAATCTTTACTTTCAGTACCTAAGTTTTCGTCAGATGCCGACAGGCCTGTGTAGGGGTTAGGGAACTGCCCTTGCATCAGAAAGGTTCTGGGTTCGAATCCCGAGCAAGGCATGGATGTTCTTTACTTATCTGTCCTTACTGTGGGAGCAACGTTGGCCCACCTAATATGGTGCCCCTGAAAGAAAGGCCAACAAATCTGCCCTGTAAATGCCAGAATTGATGAAAAAATGTTAATACGGGTGAGCATTGGAAAAAAAAGTTTTCATCAGATTTAGTTTTACTTTTATTAACTAACTTAACAAATGAAAGATTTAAAAATAATTCTTACAGCTGTAACGATAGGGTCCATTTTCATGAGGGCCTGAAATAAAGGTGACCTTTAAAGGGCCTGGTTAAAGGGGACCTTTTATTTATTTTTGAAAAAGTTAGATAAAGATTTTTATGCAAAGAAAAAAAATCGCTTAATTCGCATTAGCATTGTTTATTAATAAATTTAGGAGTTTGAAATCTGCAACTAATATATCCGCGGTAGTCCAGTGGTTGAAAAAATCGAACTCCGATCAGGAGAGACCGGGGTTCGATCCTCGACTCCACTAAGACCCACCATGTACGTGCGATATACGTGTCCGATATACGTTCAACTCCGCGGCCTTGTAATTTTGAAACCAATCCAGAAGACAAGGAAACTCCTGGATCAAACATTGGGAGAAATTTGACTTCATGGCGGACGTTTTGATAAAACTGACCAGCATTTGCGTTACATGGAGAGGAAAACCCCGAAAAAAACACTGTTAGCCTAAAAGCCATGCATAATATCTCAACCATAAAAATAGAACTTAAACTGAAATAGGGTCTCTGTGGTTTGCGGCGCTATTTGCGCGTGAATGATAGTTTCGTATTCTATTAGTCTAGCGTCGCCGATTGAAGAATATAGGATACCAGAAACTCATTATGTATAGAAAGAATGGAAGAAATATTGTGATATCAACACTTTGATTCGAACATATGTTTAGCCGGTCATGAGATAGACTGATTAGCCCTCTCAGACAAAATATGTATTCTGCTGTACTGAACAAAATCGCGGTTGGCGCGGATAGAGTTTTGGTTGTTAAACCGTATCAGGTAAAAACAAGGGGCAGGATAGCCTGGTTGGCAGGACGCTGGACTCACGTTCGTGAGAACCGGAGAAGACTCCCTTTGTAGTAAATGGTGACTCATGCACATTTAATCTATCGGGTCACAAAGTCCTCCATGTTCCCATACTAAATTAAACCTCTGGGGGTACTGAATTGGAGATTGATCTTTCGTGTCAAAATTACGGTCTGTGGATGAATGAATGCACATATATAAATGGAACCTCCCTACAAATGGGTGTGACATATGGGTGTAGTAGAAGTCGAGTTCTTGGCCATAAATGGCTCCACTGGAAAATGAGAAAAATAGCACACCGTCAGCTCTAATGGTCGACGACAACGACAGGTAAAAGCAAACAATAAAATCTTTCTCGTGCTTAACAGTTTGAATATCATCTTTTTTATTGGTATTTGATTATTTTGGTTGAATATGGTTAAATAAATATTGTTAAAATAAATACGATTAAATAAATTACTATTTAATCATTTTTACCGAGAAATTTTTAAGAGCGGAGAGTGATGAAACAAAATATTTCTTTGCAAATTATTCATTTCAGAAATAATATTATAGTTAACTTTAAAATACTTAAACAAAGCCTTATTTCGATTTTACCTTCCACTAAATTAAAACGTTCCGTTCTTACACTTTTTTTCTTTATTTTTAAGAAATTTATCACTTTTTCAAAAATGGCAAATGAGAGAATTGATTTTTGGATTCATTAATTCAAGAATACAGACGTAAAACATAAATTTTTAAATTTTCAGAGAAGTAATTAAGTAGTTCAGCATTTGAAGAGGAACTAAATTTGAAAAATGTAGCTTTTATTTCAGTTTAAAGAATGAGTAATAGTTTTAACAAAAGTTTCATATATAACGAACATACGTGGAAGAAGAAAAAAGAAAACTTTTCATCGTCTTCAGTTTCTTTGGCAACACTTTTATTGCTAAGTCTTTCATATTTCTTGAATTGAATTCTTTTTACTACTCTTGATAACTGGATTTTCAGACTTTAATAATGTTTTAAAAACGGAGCTTTCGATGATCCATAAAAAATTCATAATTGGTTGAAGACATAAAAAATAATTTTTAAAATCATATTTTCGTAAAAACTATATCTCATAAAGAAAAACTCTTATTAACTTCTCTTCGAATCTTTCTTTTATTTGATATTCTATAGTTTTATTTTTTTTAAGGTGTCAGGGAATCATTTTTAAATCTTTCATAAAAAGCTGTATGTATGTATGTATTGAATTTTTTTGAGCTGTTACTTCATTTCATACAAACCAAACTTTCAAATCTTCTACTGCGGCTTAAAAAAAATTAAATTTTAAGAAATTGCTGCTTGATGTTTTTGATGTAACTGAAAATATCATGATCCAATATAAAGGACTTTTTTTCCTTGTTTTTCATTAAAATATCCATACTTTATTTTTTTTAGGAGTTTTCGTTGTCCATGTTTAAGAAATATTTTAAAAAATTTCGGAAATTTAAAAATTAGTTTTTTATTATATTAGTTTTATATATATATATATATATATATATATATATATATATATATATATATATATATATATATATATATATATATATATATATATATATATATATATATATATATATATATATATATATATATATATATATATATATAGATAGATAGATAGATAGATAGATAGATAGATATTAAACAATCAAACAATGCTTTTCTAATTTCTTGGCATCAAATTAATGTACAATATAAAAAATTTATAATAAATAGCTTTTAGAACATATCGTTGTTTTAAATTTAAGAAAAAAACAGTAAAAAATTATAATGGAGAAAAAAAGCTCTCTATGTTTCAACGTTATTTAATATTTAACACGAGGAAAAAAGTAACTAAAAGTTTTATATGTATTACGTTCTGAATGTAATAAAAACAAAATCACATTCAGAATAATACAATCGAGCGAGTTTTTCTAATTTCTTGCTGTCAAATTTATGCGCAATAATGAAAATTTATAATAAAATTTATAATTAATTGTTTTAGAAGAAATCATTTTAATTTAGAAAAAAAAAACAGGAATAAAAAGGATGATGGAGAAAAAAGCGTTCTATGTTCAGCATTATTAAAAATTCAACAGGTGAAGAAACTTAAGTAAGTCTTATCTTACGTTCTGAATGTGGTAAAAACATACTTTTTTCCCCATTTTAAAGATTCGCATTCATTATTTATTTTATTTTAAATATTTATTTAGTAACAAAAAATCAAATTTTAGAGTCTAGAGCAGCTTTAAAAATTCTGGTTAAGTAACTGTCTTGTTTTTCGTATGCTCAGATGTGTAAAGCATATTATAATGCATTAAAAAATTTAATAATCAATCTTGCTCGAAAAGATTTTTTCATAAATGTCTTCATCTTATACTTTTTCATGTAGATTTTTTTTTTCAGTTGAAACTAACAGCCATTTAAAACTTTAATATGAGATACATTAATTTTTAAGCTCTAAGGGAAAAAGAATAAATCACAAGAAAAACACTATAGACGCTTGAAACTCACAAAACACGCTATTTAATTTTAAACTCAAAATTCCTTCAAAACACTTAGTTTTGTCTGTGTTCACCTAATTTACCATAACGCGCAAGAGAGTTTAGTTAACTAAATTCTAATATGTCTCTCAAATTTAAATATCTCCTATAAATTATTTTCGAGAATATATAATAAACTAAAAACGAATGATAATAAAATTTTTATGAAAATTATAATAATTATAATAATTATTATTACCCATATTTTTGCAACTTATATATTGTTTAAATTTTAAATATATAAAGAGAACTAGTTTATTAAAATTTTTTAAAAAAAAATGGTAACTCAAATAAATATATAAAGAATTTGTGAAGATTTTCCTTTTATTCAATAACATATATTGTAAATACATTTACATTTAAATATTTTTAATTTGTGAAAAAGAAATTTAGTTTTTGTCAGTTTGAACAAAATTTGCATTAATCACTTTTAAAGAAAAAATTTAATGAATCAAAATACTTGTAATTGACGAAAACTGATAACATGTGGTCAATACTTTCTTATACGAATTTTATAAATACTGAAAACAACTTGAAAAATAAGAATATGTTAGATTTTTTTTTTTTTTTTTTAATAGCATCCACTATACCATTTTTAAAACTTCGAGAGAATAAATTTAAATAGTCGTGTATTGTATTTATGCATGCTTTATAGTTTTTTTATTCTTCTTGAAAAAATTTAAAAAAATAAAAAATAAAAAAAGGAGAGAGAAAGTAGCAATTAAGCATTTTTATATCAACTAAAATTAAAATTTTAAAAAAAGTTATTGGGGCTAAAGCAAAACATAAATGTCATAGTAAGTTTTGTAGTTGAATATAATTCTGAATGCTAGTTGAATATAATGATGCTGAATAGCTAGTTGAATATAATTCCATATAAATAAAGCACAATGAACTTTGACTTGTAACGCAATGTGTAATACGTAACCCAATGCGTTTGAACCACAAGCCTTAAATATTAAGAAGAAATCCTTAAATTATTTTGGTCTAACAATGGTTAAAAAATAAAATAAATATTTTCAGTTTTTAAAAAAGTGTTTCTTAAATAAGCTATTTGTTAAAAATTAATTTATAAGTTAATATTTATTTGTTAAAATTAATTCAACAACCGAAAATAATTAAAAACCCTTTTTGACATTAATTAATATAAAAAAAAGTTTCATTTATATTTCGATACTGAAATGTGTTATTTTTGTTTTCGAATAGTTTCATAAAAAATATTATTCATATAGTTTCATGAAAGTTCTCAGAATAGTTTCATAAAAAATAATATCATTCCTTTTCTGTTTACCGTTTCAGCAAAAAAAAAAATAAATAAATAAATAAAATAATTTAAAAAGAGAAATATTATTTGTTTATTAATAATGAATATATTACTGGCTTTTACAATAGGAAAAATACAATCTCGCTTGATGCTGCCATCTTGTGACAAAAAATGTCTTTTGTATGTACCTACTTTCTCTTTTCATAGACGAAAATATTTTTTCATGAACGAAAATATTTTTGCATGAATAAATAAAAATGTTGTTTTTGACAAGAAATCTGAAATATACCTAAAATAATATATTTTGAACAAAAATAAATGTACAGAAGTTTTAATTTCATCAAATCTGTTTTAAAAAACGAAACCAGACAGGTATAGTACACTTAATTAGTACCTGAACATTGCTCAGTCGTGGTTCATTTTTACATAGCTCTGCGCTGTTTATTTTGTTTTGTTTGAAGAAAGGGAATCTCCCGTCAAAGAACTTTTCGACCGGGTATTTTGAAGTATGTTCCGCCGGTAGAATTTTATGTCTGGCGTTATCAACAGAGTTTATCTAGCGTAAAGTTTTTATATTTTCTCAGATAACTTTTAAAATAATATCGCTGACAATGCTTTTTTACCTGTTGCTTATTGCGTGATAAGAAACCGAACATTTTTCTTTCATCGATTTCTTGTAAATAATGGCTTCTTTAGAAGAATCGCTACTTGCCAGTGCTATGGAAGTATTAAACATCGAAGATTATTGGCCAACATTCGATAGCAACAAAGCCCTAGATTTAGACGATGACAGTGAATATTCTATTATTCTTTATTTCTACGAACGATTACTTGATGCTCTTATGCAATACCGTTGCGTGCAACCGGAACATGTGCAACAAGCGATCAAAACTTTAGTTTATAACTACGGCCGCGTGACAAATGGTAAAACCCCTGAGGACTTGGACTATAATAAATTTTCAAATTGTGTTGGCTACCTGCACAGATATGCTGCATGCCACACTGCTTTAGTGCATACTGTTATGCTTAAAATTTTTCACACAAGTCCCCCCGCAGCAATAAGACGAATGCTGGCTTTAAAAGATCAACTTGGTTTGATGTGTTTAGGTAGCGGACCAGGAAATGATTTTGTCGGTGTGCTCAGCGCCTTATACGGTAAACATTACGGACTGCTTAACTTGGATATTTCCGTGGTAGATAAAATGAGTGGGTGGCAGCAAATATTTGTAGAAACTGAAAAGCGTTTGAGACGAGGTGATTGTGGAAATGCCAGTAATATATTCAAAGAAGTTGCAGTCAGTGCGTCATTTCTTCAAGCTGATTTAAAGAATCCTTCCCAATGGAATGCAGAATTCAAACGCAAATTATCTAATGCTGACATTATTATGCTTGTAAAATTTCTATCTGTTGTTCCTAATGCAGACAAACTAAGTGTTTTAAAGGTTGTTATAACTACATTTTATTTTACTAAAATTGTGTAAAATAAAATCTCTGGCTATATAAAAGCATCTTATTAATTAAAATGCTCACTCATTTGAGAACTGGAGATTTTATTTCCTTTAATCTCCGACATTTCTATTTCTTCTATATGTATATAAGGGGCTAAGAGCAATATAGTGATAAGCCACAGTTTTTCAAACAGCAACATATTTACATCAAACTGTACCTTAGTATTATTTCCAGATAGGTGCTTTTAAAGTTTCTAAACAACAGTACAACCCACTGATATATCTCAATACCAACTTTAAAATTATGTTTTTCTCGAAAAATGCTGTTTTAAACAATTTGAAAATATGGTTTATAATTGCATTGCTATAAGCCCTTTATATAAAGAGTACATTTTGATTAGCCATGTGCAAGTAAATTAAGCTTTTTTTAATTTATTGATATTAAAGTAAATGTTCACAAAAATAGGAATTTATGCGGCTGGCTCACCAAATGGTACCAAGAACATTTATAAGTTTATTTTCTGCATTTAGGAAATTAATCAGCATTGATTAGAGGTTAGTTACTCTAGTAACTAACCTCTAAAGGTTAGGATTAAGAACCTTAACAAATTAAAAATAAAATCTTACTTTATACTATGCATTATTTGCTAGCTAATTGGTTCCATGCTTTATTTCTTTGATGAGAGATGACTGCATTTTTAAAAAAAAATGTTTCAATCTCAATTAGCTTATTAAAGTAAGCATTTCTTTTTTTGACTTAATTTTTTTTTTAAAAATTATGTTCTAATAGTAGAAATTTTAATTTAACACCTGACCACATTACTTTTAAATGTTACTTGTATTTAAAGGTAATAAAAAATATATTTAAATCAAAATTTCAGCCTTATTGGTTTGAATGATTATAAGAAATGTTAGATTAAATTGTGATTAGATTGAAAGTGTAGCAGATTCATTAGAAAACCTGTTTTATTGAGTTTTAATATTTTTTTGATGAAATTTAGTAATTTTATTCAAAAAAAACTTTTAAATAATTAAAGTAAAATTTGTAAAATAAAATCTATTATATTTAACCGTTTTCTCTATACTCTTAATTTGCAACAGATTGAAAAAGGTACAGAGTAATACAAATCTCTTCCCATTAATTTGTAAAACTATAATGTAACATTGATGTAATCAATGTTACATGATAATTTTACAAAATTTACAGTTTTTTTTTTTAAAGATTTAGATTTATAATGAAAAAAATAATTTAATAATATCTATTTAAAGCACTACACTTTTTAATTCTAAAATGTTGGAAATATTTCCTTATTAAAATCAATAATATGCTCAAGTATAGTTTCAGTTTTTATGCTTGCAATTAATTTTCAAAGGTATCTTTAGTTTTTTACCTGTCCAAAGATGACTAAAAATTTATCTTTTCGTTTTTTTTTTATTATTATTATTTATTCAAGTTTGTTGCCACTTACTTCCAAGTCGACACCAAAATTTTGCGACCATTTAGGTGTAGGTACCTTCGGAAATATCTTTTTATTTTCAATCGATCCATATATAACGGAGAATAATTAAAATAATAAATTTTAATATAGAATAAGCTGCTTGCGGAGTTTGTCATCGATATAACTATAGTTTTTATTTTCTATTAAATTCCTAACATAATAGATGGTAGATAATTAAAAATATAAAGCTTTAAGCTATTTATTTATATTTTTCTTTTCAGAATATTGTGGTTCCTATGAAACCAGGTGCTGTTATAGTGCTTATTGATTGCCCATATCCATCTAGTGAGTTTGAGACTCTCAAAAATTATTTGGATTGTGTATATGAAGCTACCAAGGAGAAGTTCAACTTTAACTTTCAAGTTGAAAGATTTGGTTACCCAAACATAACTACTTGCAGAGCTGTCATACGAGTTTTCGTACGGAAGTTCGTTGTCGCTGGTTCTGAATCTTAATTTTAAAGTTTCATTCCATGGCTTTCATCCAAATAAGGTAAACTTTTCCTCATGAATTGGCTATTACTATTCACAAGATTTTGCTGAAATGTTGATATATTTTATTGAATGTGGCTGAAATTTAGATATTTTTATATCTATTGAAAGAAAAATTAACAAATCTTGTGATGCTTTGTTTTTGCTAGATATATCTTGATATATATGGTGATTTTAACTTGTTGTATGCCTGTCTGTGATTTTTAGAAAAATAACATTTTAATAAATGTTTGTTCGTAGTTTTTACATTTTATCAGGATTGTTACATTTAAAACACTTGATTAAAAATTTGTAAAACATTAAATCAAAAACATATTGCATAGATAAACTGTGTGTAAAATTTCAACACATCTTGTTGCAACTACTCTTTGGAAGTTCTAGTGATTTAATCAAAATTACATGTTCCATAGATTTTTAGTGTTTTTTATTATATAGTGTTTACTACTTATGAATGCAGCTTCTAGTTAATTTTATTAAAATTTACATAACACTCTAAGGATTAAAAATTTGCAATTTTTTGGAACAAATTTTATTTTACTACTAACATATATAGATAACTGCAATGCGTATATATAAGAATTTTAAAAAGAAAAAAGTGAGCTTAATCTAAAAAACAGTGCCTGTATCTATAATAGTTTTTTTAATATTTTTGTATTCTCAATTTGCTTAATTTTAATACCTACTTTTCGAACTTCATAGGTATATACTAATACTTTAAGATTTGTTTTTAAAAAAAATAAATCAATTCGATTTTTTTCTGTTTTTTTCGCATTATAATATAAAATTAGTGTTTTATTTATTCTAAACCAAAAATTCGCAGAAAATCTTCTGTTGCCTTTATTTTTAATTAACTCAAACTGAGTGTCTACTGTTTAAAATCAAATGATTAAAAGCTTGAAATTATATTTAAATTATTCATTTAAAATTAAAGTGAGCCATAATTGAATAATTTTGTCTTGCATTTCAAGAAATGTGGAGAAATTAGAATTGTTAAAAAGTGTAAGCTTTCTAAACTAATAAAATAATTCTTAAAATTTTAAACAAGCTCGTGTAACACTTTTGTGATTATAATACTAATAAACCTACAGAGAACTGCAGACAATTTTTAGAGGATTATAAATTAAAGTAAAAAAAATTTGTAAATGATAGGCATTTGTCTTTTGTGTTAGCATTTATAACCAGAATTTAAATCAATGAGTATTCTTTTTTTCTGTATATATATAAATGTCTTATTTTAGAGCATAAAAAATACTAATTAGTTCTTAAAGTGCATTTTATATTATTTTTAACTGATTTGGTGTTAAGAGAAGAAAAAAAAACTTAATTTATTTTACTTCAAAGCAGGCAATCGTTAATTACGTGATTATAAGCTGTGTCTAAAATTGGCTTCCTAGAAAAATATAGTGCTGATTGATTATATTTATAGTTACTGTAGTAGTTTCATTCTTAAAAACGTTAATGGTAGCCTCAAAATTCATGGAACATTTTCACAGTTTAATGGACCTGGTTTAGAGCTAATCTAAACCATGAGGATAAGTACAAACACCATATTTATCGTAAATTAGAAAAACAAGTGACTTACAAATCGTCAGTGCATGAAAATTTTAATCAGGAAATGATATATTGCAAACCTTTTAGTAAGTGTCACAAATGAAAGTTTGTTGATCTATAAAAATTTAACTTCATGTTTTTAGGAACCTATTTTTTTTCTCTGTGTTAATCCATTCAAAGAAAAAATAAAACTATTTATTATTATCATATCTGAAAATTAGCTTATAAATATAAATTATTTTTAATGTGATTGTAAAATGCCCTTATATGTCCTGCTTAAATTTTTCACTTATCTATTTTTACAAAGAATAAGTAAGTACTTGAACTTTTGCAAATTATTTTTAAATTTTAATTGACGATAAAGTTTGTATAATGTTGAAAATATTCACCCAAACCCTTTTAAAACCTTTCATCGAAAAAGAATTTTTAATCAAATAACTAAACCTGTTTTTTTTTCGAAAGATTCTTGGAAGAATATAATTGACTGCTTATATTTGATGCTTATCTTGTCGCTTTTTAAAAAAAGAGAACACTACTCTTATTAAGCTGAATTACTTTTCTGCAAGTTAACAAATTTTCAAAAAAAAAAAAAAAAGAAAACTCACTGTTGCTTATGGACCTTATATGAGAACATATATATTTTTGCTATATAATATTATGCGGATTCACATTTGTAATTTGCATGTAGTCCTCAGTTGGAGACTAAAAACAGCTCTTCAAAACCACCATAGATGGCAGGCCATTTATAATAATTAAAAGAATATAATCTCTTTGGAAATCGATGGAGGATTTAAAAAAGGAAGAAAAAAATGAAAATCTGATATTTTGTTTATTTATTATTGAGGGTAGTATATTACATTACTGGAAAGGTTGGTATTATTTTAAATACGAAGTTTGAATATTCAGTTTTTCTGTGAGTAGAATTATATTGATAAAATATACCACAAAAGCATAGATCCTCCTATTTCCGACTATACGAAACAGAAATTTCAAAGAATAAGTTATTACTCACAATTATGAAATACAGCAGGTTTGTAACATATCTAAATGTTTTTAATAACTCAAATGACAAATTCATGCATGAGAGGGTTAGATTTGTGATTACCAATAATAGATAAAGTGAGTTATGCATCAATTGTACTTTGATAAAAGTATACTGCAAAATTAAATTTGTTTTTCTTTCTTAATGTCACATAAACTTATATGCATTGTTTAAATTTGCAAGATAAAATAATCTTTACTATATCATTCAAGTTATTCTTTTGGCTCAGATTTTTTAATTATGAAAAACTTATATATGTGCTGATTCTTTGTCCATGCATCAAAAAAAAAAATTTGCAAAATTGAACTTTTTTAAACTTAATTTTTTTATCGAATTTTGTTAATGTAAATTTTTTGTGCTTTTAATAATTGATGTATTACAGAATCTCTGTACTAAGTTTTAATCATAATATAATAACTGAGTTTCTATTAAATAGAATTTTAGTGCAGTTTCTAAATTGATTGCTATACAAATTTGCAATCTCAACATTTTAATTAATACAGAGTACAGAGATAGTGCTCTGTAGTACAGAGATTAGATAGTACAGAATGTAGTACAGAGAGATTGTTAGAACTTAGTACAAAGATTTTAGAATCTCTGTACTAAGTTAAGTTTTACCTTAATATAATAACTGAGTTTCTATTAAATAGAATTTTAATACAGTTTCTAAATTAACTGATTGCTACACAAATTTGCAATCTCGATATTTATTTAATATTTCTGTTCATTACAGTTTTGGTCCAAGAACTGTAAGGTTTTTTTAATCAACTCTTCAAACTATCTTATCACCAAATTATTTTAATTTTGTAATACACTATATAAATTTTATGTTTTGCTTGTTTTTTGTGTGCTATCATTTATTAAAACATAAGATATAAAACCCTACTTATTTTTTTGTTCGGATTTGTTTAAAAAGAAACATAACTCGGTAATTTTTTTATCACATTTTTTAAAGATACTGAAAAGTATGACAAAATCAAAAATTATCATCTATACATTAATGTAAAATTAATCTATACATTAATGTAAAATATACTTCTAAAATATATATATATATATTTAAGCACTTGCTTTTGTTACATGAATGTATAATTAAGCAATTATTTGTTGAAATATTGTTTTTTTGTAAAATTTTGATTTGTTTTGAGATAAGCAGAGTTGAGTTGTGATTTATGTATTACCTTCATTGTTTTTTTATTGCAATTAAAAAGTATTAAAACAAAAAAGTTTGTCTATTAGCTTTTTTTAAAAACAATTATATAAAATATTTTTAGTTTGTCAGCAACTAAATTATTTAATCAGGATGATTATCATTAATTTACTGCTAAATGAATCCTAGAATCAAAACTGGAATCAACTTTCTATGGAACATTTAAGTTCATTTTTCTTTACAGTTTTGGAATGTTTGTTCTATTCATCATTATAGCCTCTATAATATTGAAAATTAGTTTTATTATGTATTATAAATTCATTTCATGTTTGAAACAAAGTTTTAAAGAAATAATACATATTTTAAAAACTATATTTTTAAGGTATGAAATAAACTCATTTTTTTTTGCATTTCGATACCCCTCCCCCGGAGTTTTTGCAATCAGAATCAGTTTTTGATCCCTCTTTATCTTTTTAAAAGTCAATAAAAAAAGATAATTTTGTTAAGAAAAAACATATAATAATCATAATTTTATGAAAGCACATTTTATTAATATGTTAATCTCAACAATATGAAAGGATAGATGGATTTTAAAAATAGTCAAATGTACTTGAAGGAAAAATTGAACCTAAGAATGCAGAATGTGTGACACAATAAGCCATAATGAGAATTAATTTTCTTAGCAATATATAACGATAACCTTATATCATATAACAGATTGCATTGGAAACAGTTTTTATCTCTCATCAGTCTATATTTATAAAAATGTTGATATTATTGTTAAAATTTATAACTGGCAACATCTAAACTCTCTTTTTTTTTTCTTTTTTTTTTTTGACATTAAGTTAGGCGCTGGCTTATAAAATGAAAATTGCATATTAAAAAGAGATACATTGTTTTACAAAAATTGCAAAAGGTAAAGAGATATAAAATTGCAGTATAGGCTAAAAAAAAGTTCAAACATTATTAAAGAAAAAATTGCAAAAAATCATTTAAAATTGCAATAACTTTTGCACAAATAGAAATTTTGAAAAAAAAAACTGTCGTTACAGTTATAATTCAAAATAGTTCTATCACCATGTCAAATTTCAACTCTGTACTAGCATTTCAGTGGACAAACATGTTTTTTTTTTATTATTATTATTACATCGAACTCCTTGTATATTTCAACACGCCTCTGTAGTTACTAAGTCTTTCAGATTTTGAGCAGTAAAACAAAATACAACGCATATTTGCAAAAAACAACACTTAATATTCGTTATACCTTTCGAACAAATTGGAATTTCGACTAAAAATTCTAAACAAATATGGCCCTTTTTGCATGCAAATATGTAATTCTGTGGTTGCATTCCTGCGGCCTGTATGGTATTTTTTCCAATAAGTTTAACAGTTAATTATTCTCGAATGTTCATTTTTTTAATTTCATTTTAATCCCTGTACACTTTTCTATACACTTTAGTAATTTCAAGTTACAATTAGTTAATAATTCAATTTCAAGTACAATTTAGTTAATAATTCTCGAAAGTTCATTTTTTTTATTTCATTTTAATCCCTGTACACTTTTCTATACACTTAAGTAATTTCAAGTTTCAAAATGCAAGGTTAAGATGAACCTTACGATTTTTTAATTTCAAGAGATTAAGAAATTTTAGCTACTGTTTTAATTTTGAATTCTTTTTCCCAGAAATAGAAAATTCTATTGCATAAACTGATGAGAATCCATGTGGGCATAATTTTTTTTTTCAGCGTTCTTCACTGCAGTTAATTCTGGGTGTACAGTTATCACTCTATCGAATTGTTTTTAGAATCTTTATGAGAAAAGTATTCTCATGAAATGTCTTAAATTGATATTTAAACAAAGAAATGGCTATAACACTAAAGAAATCTATGGAATCTCTAATCAAAAGAATGGGACTGAAAAAATCTAAACCTTTTGATTGCCGGAATAAGCAGAAAGACAAATATATAAGACACCTCCAGGTTTCAACGGGCAATCAAACTGGTTTTGTTGTTTTCATCTTACTTTCCTCACTTAAAAATTGAAACAAGAAATGTTTATACTATTCCATTAACTTTAATTTTGAGTAGGATTCTTACAGGATTGGCAAGGTTTAGGACAGAATGGATTAATCCACGGTTTAAACCCTGGTTTAAACCGTCCTGTCCAAAACCCCTTTGTCCAAAACTGTCTTAAACTGTCCAAAACCCTTTTACTCATATTATGTCACAATTTTATCTGAACAATATTTAAGAGGTAAAATAAACATAGAACTAATAACGTATTGATAATTAAATATACTAGAGAATATTTTTTTTAAAAGTATAATGTTTTATTAATATTGTTTGACTCTTCAATTTAAACAAAGGAAGATTAATCAGTAATCAAGTTCAATTGGTCCTCTCATTCAATAGTACATAACTGAAGTTTGGCCTTGCCATACAGGTTAAAATATTAGGGACTATAAGTGCTTGGTTCGTCATAAACAGGTTTATTTATCTATAGTGCTATTCAAGAATATTTTTATTTCATTCATGTTCAATTCTTTTAGCATGGGGGTGATACATCACCAGTGTCAGTAACTGAAACTGATGTTATGCCCTTCAAAACTGTTAATACATTTTTCAGTTATTTTGTATTTTCAATTTAAACTAATGTATTTATATTTAAAAACAATTTTTTTTAAATAGATGTCTTTTTTATCATACTGTGATGCAGAAATTATAACATTTTTTTAAAAAAATATTGTGAAAAATAAAAGGTTAATTTTTGAAAAAATTTAGTATTTTTTTTAAGAAAAATTATAATTTTTTAATATTGCCATATTTATCCTTATGCAAAAATATTATTTATCAGTATTAAAAGCATAGTTATATTTAAAGGATTAGGTGTATTCACTTTTGTTGTTCACTGAATTGTGGAGCTTCAAAAATTTTAAACCTTTTCCTATTATATTATATTATTTTCTTTTAATAAGTTATAGTAAATTGTATAAAAAATATCAAATATTTATTGATACATGTAATTATTATGTGTACAATGGTTACACCTATAGAATTTTTACCAAAGTTCAAGATTTTGGGCACTTTAAGACAGTTTAGGACAGTATTACCCAGTTTAGGACAGTTTTACCCAGTTTAGGACAGTAAAATCCAGTTTAAGACAGTAAAACCCACGTGTCTTGTCCAAAACCAGTTTAGGACGTCCAAAACCCCAACCCTGGATTCTTATAATAAATATTAAGAGAGGTTGTTATGGAACACCCTGTGTACCGTATTTCTTTAAATACCCATGCAATTATATAATAGTACAATGCATTATACAAAATAATAATAAAAAATCTGTTGCACTTGAGATTTTTAAAAAACATTAAGATTTTCAGGTTATTTTTAAATTTATCCAAGTGAAGCTTTTTCCAGTTTTGCTGTAATGATGGAACTTGCTCCAAAAAAGTTAAAATGTTCATTGCATTAATATTCACTTCATCAATTTAACCACTCATTTGAAACTATCACTTAGCGTCTATATTACCAAGGATATATGTTCCTATCAAAATCGGTAGTGTGTTTTTTTTTAATCAATAATAATCTGAATTAAATAAATAAGGAAATTTAGGTAGTTTTATTTTCTTCTGATTTATTACCGATCGCTATTGGTCACCATTTTCACTAAATGCCATCAATGCAGTCATTATTGGCATGGTTTATCAGCTAGCCGAGATTCTATTCATCCTATATTAATAGAAGAATATTTTTTTTTTCTATATTTTTTATTCCAAGTTTAAAATCTATTTGGCGATTGTAGTTGGCGCGACAGATCACGATATGGAAATATAGATGGAGCGTTCTCTGATTCAGGTTAAAATTGCAATCTGTGGATGTTATGAATGGGTCTGTCTTATAAACTGTTGTGACGTATGGGTGTGGCAGAAGTGGAATTCTTGCCCATAGATGACGCCACTGGAAACAAGAACAATCGCATCCCAATGGCTCACGTCAACAACAACAAAACATCTCTACTAGCTTTTCATAATAATTTACTGAATTGTTATGATATTTATTTTATTAAATAAAAATCTTTAAAAGTGTTATTAAATAATAAATACTTTTGGAACATCATTCATAGTTTTTTCAAAGCTATTGCATCTGCTACGCAAACTGTTATGTTTTGACAGTTATATACAGTACTGGGCTTGGTGCATGCAACTAAGTCCTTCATGTTCAGTATCACTTCATACTGTCCTTGAGCGTAACCTGCAACCAAAGAAGGCCACTCAGAATCCACTATGAGGATAATTGCATTCCTTTTCATTAAATCCAATACTTCCTAAAGATAAGAAATATGTATTTCAGTACCCGAAAGAAAAAAAACATTAATACCTTAAATAACTTTATGGTTGAATAGACTGTTTTTTATATAAACTGTTGGGAATTTTGGAATGCGTTGAACCATAATATCGTTTAAGTTTGTTTCAATCAAAATGCAAAAAATTCACTCTTTTTTTTTATTTTGTAAATAAATACAAGGTGTGGCGCAGTTGGTTTGTCGCCGGCCTTCTGAGCCCAAGCCTGCGGGTTCGATCCCCGGCCCAGACACCGGATTTTCGGGATGCAGAAAATCCTCAGCGGCCATGTCGTATGATTATGCGGCATGTAAACGATCCCTGGAGTGCCTTATTGGCTCTTGGCATTTCCGGCAAAATTAAATTCCTAGTGCACTTTAGCATCCAAATAAGAGTCTCGGTGCCGCTATCTAGTGTGACAGAAACTAGACGTCCAAATTAACATGGCCAGCGGTATCTCACCCATTGTGGTGGTCCTGAAAGAGTGGATACCACTTCTGGAGAACGCACTAGGTGTGCTCATCGGAAAGACTGATTGTGCAGCTCATAGAAAATTAAAAAAAAAAAAAATACAAGGAACTAAAGCAAAACATAATACACAAGTTTTAAGATGAAATTTTAACTTTTTTATGCGTAAAAAAAAACATTTAATTTACCATCCCTAGTTATCTCGGGCAAATGAAAAAAATTAAATATTACAAAAGATTAAAATTTATATAATAATAAAAAATATACAAAAATAAAAGAAACTAAAACAAAACATAATACACAAGATTTAAGATGAAATTTTAACTTTTTTATGTGCAAGAAACATTTATATTTCCATCAGTTTACCATTCCTAGTTATCTCGGGCAAATGAAAAAATTTAAATATTTCAAGAGATTAAAATTTATATTATAATAAAAAAATACAAGAAACTAAAACAAAACATAATACACAAGCTTTAAGATGAAGTTCTAATTTTTTTATTCGTAAAAAACATTTAATTTACCATCATTTTACCATCCCGAGTTATCTCGGACAAATGAAAAAAATATAAATATTAGTCTTTATAGTTCTTAAAACAAGGGAGAACACAAAGTGATACTTTCCAAACTCCAGAGAAGTGTACGCCATTTTCTTTTTCTTTTCTTAAGTAAATTCAGCAACCATTGTATATACAAACGCGTAATAAAAACAAATCATACTGACGCATTCTGCTACGCCCGAGTTTTCTCGGGATAATAAATATTCGCAATATATACATACCCGAGTTTTCTCGGGATAATAAATATTTGCAATATATACATACCCGAGTTTTCTCGGGATAAGAAATATTTGCAATATATACATACCCGAGTTTTCTCGGGATAAGAAATATTTGCAATATATACATACCCGAGTTTCCTCGGGATAAGAAATATTTGCAATATATACATACCCGAGTTTTCTCGGGATAATAAATATTTGCAATATATACATACCCGAGTTTTCTCGGGATAATCAGAGAAGCGATTAAGATGTTGGCAAATTGAACCTTATTATTATGGGACTTTCTCATTGAATTTGAATATTCAATGCTATGTAACAGGTTGATGAGATTCGAGTTAAATTATTTTAACATCCATTACAAATATTTGTTGTAAAATTTTCACAGTGAAGTTTTTCTACCCTTCCATCCTCGTTCCATAATCTTTTACTCACAAAATCGAATATTCGACATTACGAATATGAAAATCAGTTTTCTGATGAAAAGTTGCATGGTATAAATAAAATATGGTCTGGATTTTCATTGAAATTTTCCTGATCTATCTGGACAAGTTAGGGAATTTTTTTTCTGAAATTATGTAGAAATCCTGTTGTTAATAATATCTCAATATAAATAATAATAATTTCTGAAACTAAACAGATGGCGCTCTGGGCAGCAATGTGAAATCATATCATTAATTGTAATCAGTTTCCTTCATGCCACTGAATCATAACCGCCATCCGTGTTTGTTATTAAATATATTTTATGTTAAAGGCGTTTTGTAATGATTAAAACCCGAGATCATCTCACCGTATTTAACACCTGTTACGCGGAATCGAGACATTTTCATTGTGCTCGCACTACTTTCATAGTTAGTAAAATGAGTATCCAAAAATGATACACTTGTTACTTTATAGTTGTATACATATTTGCATTTTATTACTATTCTAAATATTTTTTATTCTGTCCATCTAAATAACACAGATTCTGAACAGAAACGTAGAAAGGTTAATTGTGGCGAGCACAATTTAAATATCTACCGAGAATGCAAACGATAATTTTTACTGTATTTCTATTTTTATTTAAATATTATACTTTTTTAAGTTACACTAATTTGTTTGAAATAAATAAAGGAAATATAAATGTATATTTATTTTTAATTCGTAGTCTATTAGTCGAATGATTGGTCTGAATTAAGTTTAGTTATTCAGGGTTAAATTTTTAAAATTTCTTACCCGTAAAAGATCGATTTTCTTCCCCATCGTCATCAAACTTAATGTTTGAACCATGAGAACAAGATCTGAATTTTCCAATGTTTCTTTCACTTCTCCAAATCTTCTACCGTGGGTTGCGTCACCATGGACAAATTTATGCGACAGTTTGATTTCACTTATAAATTTTCCCAATTTATTGCAATTTCCATTCGCCTCTACTTCGGACATCAAAGTAGAGAAGAACACCTGCCACTGGATGTTCGAATCAATTATATTCAAGTTTAATTTTATAAGATTCGAATACTTCCCACACAAACTATACAAAAAGCCTAGCAAATCATTTCCAGGTCCGCCATTTATACTCGTGATTGTCAACAAACTTTGTTTGTCTATAATTTCATGAAGTTCGTTAGTGGTATTCTGGAGAATTGCCGCAGCAATGTAGGTAAGTTCGGAATAGCAAGCTGCGTAAGTAACCATGTAAGCGCAACAAGTATTGAAATTGTGGAAATCAACTTCTAGCATAGAACTGGTAAGTTTATTCAGATCTTCGAACTTTCTTTCTCTGAAACCACGTTTTAGAACATCTGCTTTCTTAGTTATACGGTCTGTTTCACATTTCATACACTTTCGAATAGTATTTGCGACTCTACGGCACAAACTAACTGTTTCGGTAATACGCGATATATCGTCTTTGGTGTTAAGCATCGTGAAAAATTATCACCATAGAAGAAGTTGAAAGCTTAAATAATCAATTCCGAATCCAGCAAAAAAAGGCTCTTATTAAATATTTTCAAACTGCTCTGGTTAGAAATATTTTAACCATCATTTTAAGTTATCCTCGAATAGTCATTAATCATATTTTTAAAGATTTTAGCTTTTCCTTAAGTGCATGTTAAATTTTCTATGATACCCTAATCCTTCATTTAATTAGCTCTAGTTTATAAATACGGTATTCTTTTTAAAAAAATTATTTCGTGACTCTTATGATGAATTAGAATGAGTGATACTTTTATTGGAATGAATTAAAACCTAGACTGACTAAGCCGCCATTTCGGGTCCGCTGTTATTAGCGTTTGTAGTTAAGTGTAGGCTATTTGTTAAATCAACCTGTGTCTTTAAATAATTACTTTTGTTTAAATCAACTTATTTTCTTAAATCTGTGCCCAGGACATGCAAAATTTTACTAACAGCTTTTATAAAATTATTTTAAACCTATTTAGTTTTTTTGCCAATACAAAGTACACTTAATTTGGTGTCTTTTCTAGTATTGATTTAAGTGCAGGGTTCGTAGTAGCTCAGAAATTCCTGGTGGAAAAAAATTGTCTTTATTTTTTCTAATATTTAACTTTTTGTCCTGATATTCTTGATTTTTGTTGATATACAGAACATCCCATTTTCTACGAATTTAAATACGGATCTTAATAATTGATTTGAAAAATTGAAAAGCTGCCTTGTCCAAACTTTTGGACAGTCCACTAATTATATGCATGGTTCAAACAAATAGCATTACATGCAGTATTCATTGTTTCAAGCGTTTTGAGAATTTAGTTATTTTTATGAAACTAAAATACTTTGCATTATCTTATTGTTAAATTTTTATAGGGATGAATTTAGAGATGTCCTAATCGTTTTTATTTCCAGCAAATGCTGTAACAAATCTTGTCGGATGAATTTTTGTAGTTCTACTATAATTGATTCGACTGTTTGATTTATTTAAAAAATCATCCATTCTAATCCACAATTCAGTAATCATATTTTAAATTTTTTAAATTGGGATTTCGGAGATCGTCTCCTTTTATTACTTTTGTAAAAATGTCGAGAGACATATTTACTATGTTGAAATCTTCCGAAATGTTGATTAAGAAAGTCTTGAGCTCCTTTACAATTTAAAATAAATTATGGTATGAGATACTAATTGGATTAACGAATTGATACCCGATGTTTTTTTAATGCAACAGAGAATTAAATATAAATAGCGAAATTCTGAAATCAATTTGTCATTTATCTTTTTTAAAGTATTCGGGTATATGTCTACAATTCCAAACATTTTCCTGATTTTTGTCTACCTTGTTTTGAAAAATGTTCTGATTTTTTTCGTTGAACCATTACGGAGCATCTATAGCAGTGGTTACCAACTGGCGGCCCACGAACTAAAACTTATTAGTTATCATTTTTTGCGGACAATTTTCGTAAAAAATCTATATGGGTTTTAAATACTTTTCTTTCGTTTAAAAAAAAATGTCACAATTTCTTCGTTTCTGTGAAATTTAACATACCAACGGTGCAAAAATAATTATTTCTCAGGTTTTGTATCCAAGAAAACATTTAACCAAATACAAAAATAATCGTATATGTTGCTCTTTTTTATTTCGTTTTTTTTTTTTTGCATTTTGTGAATATCATTTAGCATGTGCGTATCTGACAGTAATATTTAATGTTCCTTCAAACATAAAAGAGTCCTATATTAAATTTTGAAAAAGTTGCTGCCCGCCATTTGACTGGGGTTTTTAATTACGGCCCCTGGCCTCATGTAAGCTGGAAACCCCTGATGATAAACCCCTGTGCATTGCATCTAACTGTATCAAGACCCTAAAAAGTTTTCATTAATTTATATTTACTACAAGACGATCATCGATAACTTTAGATTACCTATGAATAATGTAAATTTATCTTCCATTTCTTTCAGGAAATTCAGAAACTTAAAAATTTTCTTAAAGCGACACCTGGAAAATTCATGCCTGGTCGTAACTACTTTTAAACCATTTAGGGGCCACTAAAGATAATACCTTTTGAGGAGACAAGGGGAGGAGGGAGTAACAAGAAGTGTTCCATCATCTTGTTGTTTAAATTTTGGTTATAATAAAAACATAAAATTAGGAAAATTGAATAGTTTTAAATTGTTTTTATATTTGTATTTTCAAACTAAGCAAGCGTGCAATATTATATTTATGCTCAAAAAATGTAATTAAAACACAAAGTTAAAAGAAAATAACAATTGAAATTTCTCATATAACTAGAGTGCTAAGACCCTGTTTGCTGACGCTCACTAACCCCGATTATTGCTGCACAATAATTTCTATTTCTTGACATAAAACATTTAAAATTATTAAACTAAAAATATATGTACTAAAACAGGGAGCGTAGCGTTTTTAAAAAGTGCTTATAGGTGCTTATTTTCGTTTTTTGAAAGCTCTTAAAGGTGCTTTTTTCATTGGGTGTTTTTAAAAAGTGCTTAATTTTCTCTTTTCCAAATTGGGATTTTTCCTTTAACATGTTGATTTTCGCTACGAATTATGCAGAAAGACACTGTTCCCATTGTTTCAACGTTTTCACAATTAATTCACCCCCAATCTATTTCGGCGCATCGTCAGACCGTAGCTTATGAAAACGCCATTCGATTTACATGATTCAAAAATTTTGACTATTGTCAAAAACAAAATAATTTTTTTGACATGACTGTCAAAACAAGATAAAACCGTCAATTGTCAAAAACTTTCCAACCCTGCCTAATTATGATATTCTTTTAAAGTGCTTAAAAATATTATTAGAGTGCTTGAAAAGTGCTTAAAAGGTGCTTATTTTTCGTTGAATAATTTGGCTGCGCACCCTGTTAAAGGAACACTTGTGCCTCCGCTTCCCACGTCCAAATATTTCCTTTATAAAACTATCAAGATCTTAAGTGAACATAAATCATTTTTCTAAGTTATCATTTTTTGAAAAAACATTTAAAATTAGAAGTATATTTTGATAACAAATTTGGTGAATTCACAACAGTAATTTAATATTTTTGCTTACCAAACGAACGGTTGTATTTTAAATACAATTTTCGTATTCATCACTTTGTGCATGAAGCTGAAAGTTAAGTTCTAAATCATTTAACGAATCTCTTTAACCGTAGTATATCAATGTAATTTGCACCCAAAGAAATTTATAAGATCAGACACCGATTTAAATAACTTTATCTTAAATTGTAACGTAAAATTACATTATTCTAATAATAATTATAATAAAAACAATCCTCCTTAACTCTTAATTTTGAAAGAAAAAAAAAATCTAAGTGCAATAATAACATTAGGGGGGACTGGGGTCAATTGTAGCATTTTTTACTTAACTCTTTTTAACTAACAAAAAATCCAATATATTATTAGTATTAATTGACATACGAGTAAAGTAGACTATCCTCTAATAGAAAAAAAATACCTTATTTTAAATGTTATTATATTAGTTATTAACAATTTTTGACAGTCCTGCACTTGTTAAAATTGTCCCCACTTGCGGGGTCAATTGTAACAGTTCATAAATTCAACCAAAACATAGTTAATTATACATATTATCATAGTTGTGATATATTTTTTTATTGATCAAAATAGTAGTAGTGATATTTTGGGAGTAAAAATAATAATGTGCAGAGACCTAAAAGGTTAAACTTTCAACTTTAAAGGGTTAAAAATTTTAATTTATGCTGTGAAAGGAGACAAATAAAATAATGCACATGCAACATAATATAAATGATATAGGAAACTATTGGTGGTTCTTAAAGTGTTAAGTAATGGTTTGTAAACATAAGATTATTTATTTTCAGCTGTTACAATCGTTTTTTTACTTATTGTTACAATCGTCCCCAAGACGCCATTTCAGCTTCATTTGTTAAAAACAATGCTAGTTAATTAACAAAACTAGTCTTTTTTTTTTAAATGTTTATTAAGGTGTCCACTTACATATTCGGTTAATATGTTTTATTTTTTTAAACAAAATTACTTTGTTACAATATAATATTCTGATACCAAAAAAAGTACTTAAGTAGCGTGAAAATATCTTTTGTGATGTAACTCTTTCAAAAGTACATAAAAATGGTTGCCAGCAGGGGTGTACATGTAGATTTATTAAGTACACCTTGTGCGCCACCTAGGAACCAAATCTAGATCCCGACACTCGAAATTTTTGCTCTGTTACAATCGTACCCTGTTACAATTGATCCCGCTCTCCCCTACAGGTAATTTTAACCTTTGAATGAGGGAAACAAAAATATTTGTAGGAAAACAATAACTTTATGACTTATATCAATTTTATGCTGATGACAACCATATCAATATGAAAATTAATGCGGGAAAACTGGATCCTACCATGTGATTTTCCAGCCAATAAAAATGTATTGACAACAATGGAAAACTGTAACACCATGATTAAATTTTTATATATAGTAAGACACGTGTTTGTGTTTGAACTGTGAGTATATCCTTATGAAAAAGAGGGTATGGTGAAGTTTTTGAGCAACTCGAAATAAATCCAGCAACCAAAGAATTTTCTCAAAATGAAGATGAACATAGAATTTTGGCTGCTTCTCTTATAGCATATGTGGCATCAGATGATGGTCAAAAAGTTCTAGATTAGTACTGCAAGAAGGAATTTTTTTAATTGCATTGACTGATTTTACGTTAAACACGAAAATTTAATTTATTTTATGCCATTTTTTGATTTAAAAAAAGCACCGCCATTTTGTGAAGAAAAAAAAATAGTTTTTAAAAATCATGCGCGCAATGAAAACTACATTCCTCTGTATTTAAAAAAGAAATAAAACGGAATTAAATTTGGATGATTTTTTTCAACTTATGAACACAGAAAGTTAAGCATAATTTAAAAAATAAGTTATGTATATTTTACCGTGAATGATCGAAATCAAGAGAATGTCGACTTTCACAGGTGAATGTCAACAAAGGGAAGGAGGGATCAAAAATATTGGGTAAAAAAATGTAGCGTCATTTCTAAACGGCCACTTGGAGCAAATATGAGATGCTTATTACATTCGTTAATTGGAAAAAGCTAGGTCAAAAATGGCGGATGATGAAAAACAGCGATTTTAAGGGTATTGCATCGATTAATGCTTCTCGAAAAAAAAAGTATCCTTCAAATTTCATTTCATTTATTATTATTTTTTCCCGAATCTCCTTCATCAAAAGTGAGATACCATTTTGGGTATTTTATCTCGAGATTTCAGACGTAAGGAATAAATTACCTCTGTCTTTGGACTAATTCCACAGGGAGAAATAAATAATATTAAAATGATAAATTGATGACTGCTACGTTTAAGAAATTTTATTATGTGTTTTCGGAATCACTTATCTTTTATTTATTTTTTATAGTATCTGCTATTTGACTTCTATTTTAACTGATAAAGTAATCTTGCGACATGTATTTAACCCTTTGACGCTGATGGGACACCGGTGTCCCTTTTATATATTTTTCCTGACTCTCTAATTGCAAGCAAAAAAAATTTTTTTTCATTATTAAAAAAAGTGTAATAGTTACTAAAAGAACTGTTACATTATCGGAATTATATTTGTACTAAAATAAAAATCCAAAAAAAGTAGTTTGTGAAAAAAAATTTATTCACATTCAAAAATTTATCAAATTGATTTTGTAAATTTTGTTTTATTTTATTATCGGCGTTGAACAGCTGACACAATTTTGAGTTAACGACTTTCCATGTTAATTTCCGTACCCCTGTATTTTTGAAACCAATATAGAAGACGCGAGAACTCCTGGATCAAGTATTGAGAGAAATTTGCTTTCGTGGAAGACTTTTTTATGAAACTAACCCACATTTACATGGAAAGGAAACCTCCCACGGTAAGCCTGATAGCAAGGGGAATCTAACCCATGATCCGACAACCACTGAGGATATTTTATTTACATCATCACTATGGTCGGTGCGAGCCGGCAGCAGAAGTCGTATAAATCAGTCACCGCTGGGGTTCGAACCGGGGTCACGTCGTTAAGAAGTGAGGGCTCTACCCCCTGAGCCACTACGACTCCGATTTTGTAATTTAAAGAAATTCCAAGGCTAACTGTTTCTCTTTGATCTAAATAAGTACAAATTTGAAAAATTGGGAGTAAGCCATGTTTGGAAGATTGTAACTTTAATGCAAAAAACATTCGTATTACATGTTGTATTTCATAACCATAAATTATTAAAATGCTAAGTAAAATATTTCTTTTATTTATGTTGACCTAAACTAAAAACATAATAATAGAAAAAGTATAAAAAATATGTTTAATAAGAATTCTGAACCTTTCATTACCGAAAGAGGCCTGCGTCAGGGAGACTCTCTTGCTTGTCTGCTTTTTAACCTGGCATTGGAGAAATGCATTCGGGATAGCGGATTAAACCGAGGAGGATCTATTTGGAACAGATCTCTTCAAATCCTCGCTTATGCGGACGGCATTGATATCATAGGAAGATCAGAACGGGCTGTTAAAGATGCCTTTCAAGCCCTTGAGGCCTCTGCTATAAATATGGGCCTTTCCATTAACGAAGACAAGACCAAATTCATGGAGTTTTCAAGCTCAACTGTAAACTATAGTGAACCTTTGCAGATAAACGGACATTCCTTTGAAAAGGTTAAAGAATTTAAGTATCTTGGTACAATTATCAATGACCAAAACAAACTGAAATCTGAAATTGACAATTGAATCAATATGGCCAACAAATGTTTTTTTGGACTAAAAAGTCAACTAAGATCGAATTTTATTAGCCGAAAAACAAAACTAAAATTATATAAGACACTCATACTACCTGCCTTGCTATACGGAAACGAAACCTGGACTTTAAACCTTGACGTCCAACGCCCGATAGAAACGTTTGAAAGAAAGATACTTAGAACTATCTTTGGTGCCATACCAGAGGGGGGATGTTGGCGAACACGGTACAACTTTGAACTTTATGGGCTCTATAAACATCCTCAAATTATGCAGATAATTCGAAGCAACCGACTAAGATGGCTCGGCCATATATGGAGAGGCTCTGAAGATAGCCCTGTAAAAATTGCCACCTTCAAGAACCCTCAGGGGTCCCGCTAGACCACCTACTCGATGGCTCAACGACACCGAAAACGACCTCAAAGTCCTAAAACTTAAGAACTGGAGGGGAGTTGCCATGGACAGAGGGAGCTGGAGAAGGCGTGCTGTTGAGGCAGCCAGCGCGGCTGTTGCGCTCCTGAAGAAGAAGAATTCTGCGTCAAAGGATTAAAACCATTATATTTCTGGGTGCGTTTGCTTTAATTAGGAAAGATTATTCTGTTAAACGAAATTTAGTTAAGAATCATAGTTTTTTTTCTTCGCTTAGTCTTAAAATAACATCAAACCATTATAATAAAAATAATAGTTCTTCTAACGAAAACAAATAATTGTTTTTTTACTTAATTGGGTGCTTCCACTTCAAGAAGAAGACCTCCCATACCCACACATGTGACCAGTGACATCAGCGCCAGCTACTCTTTATCAGCAAAACGGCGTATTAAAGTTAAGCTAAGTTTCTCTACATAAGTTAGAATGTTAATTAACGATAAGTTAATTTTATAGAGATCCGTATCGCACATCGAATAAGTTAAAATATAATTCTTTCTCCTCTACTTTTACGTAACTTAGATTTATTATTTGTTCATGTATTTTATTGCAACCATGATATATTTTTGTTTTGTGAACCTGGCAACTTCAATGCATATATAGTTTATGTTCCACATGGCTTCGTATCTGTCTTTGTTAAGTCCCTATGGAAGTATATAGTACAAGAATTTAAATCTTTGAGAAAGAATCTTTGTAAAAGAATATAGAATGTGAATTGATACTTTTGGGCTTGGCTTACTCGAAATAAAATGTAAAGAACAGTTTTTAACGTTAAGAAATATGCGACATTTCAACAACCAATCAGGATCGAAATACTTTTCTTACGCGTCCGATTCCTGTGATTTCTTTTGAAATAACCATTTCCAATAATCGAAATTTTCCTGATAAGTTTCACAATTTTTAAAATCTTTTTTTTTTCTTTTCTATTTGATGCGATTACAACATGCAAGGTACAGAATAACAGGAATATATAAAATAAAATTTCAAACTTTGTATTGTTTTATGTGCTGATAAGAAAAGAATTCATTAGATAAAGAGAAAAAATGTCTTTTTAAATTTTATAAATATTACCTTTGTGCTTAAAAATGAGTCTTTTATTTATCTTCTATGTACATGTAGAATAAAAAATAAATGGTAAAAAAATACAAAACAAAAACCTGCACGTTGAGAAAAAAAATTTCAGTTAATTTTTTTTTTTCATTAATAAAGTTATTTTGAGTTAATTTTTGAGTCATTTGACAAAATTTTTAAGAAAACCACACAGCGGCGCACTTATAAACTGTGTCCATTTTTCTAAAACAAGCACTTGGTGCTGCGTTCAAAATAAAAACCACATCGACGATCTGCGTAAATCTAAACTACAAATAATTCAAAAAGAAATAAATCATTTCCTTCCCTGACATTAGATAAGTTGATATTCTAATAAAAAAAATTCACTGATTGCGAATGAATTTTTTTTTAAAAAATTATTTTTATAAATGTACCCTATTTAGAATAAAGCCTTGAACACCTTACAGATTTTGTTTCTCGAATGCTAATGAATCACGAGGAAGTAAATAATTTATTGTCATGCTACATCTGTTTTTTTGAAACGATGACTTACGCAATATGAGATATTTATTTATTTATTTGTATCTTTTCCGTTCAAACGTTCATATCACTAAATTAAAACAATCGCAGAGCCAGGATGGCCTGGTTGATAGAAGGTTGGACTCGTGTTCAGAAAGGGAGTTCGAATTCCACGAGCCGTGAAAACTCCTTGTTATTATATGGTTTACTACAACTAGTAACTATTACCGATAGTAATTATCATTGTCGTCGATATTAATATTGGAGTTTCCATACGTTTCTCCTTAACGAAATAGTTTCTCTATTAATTTTGCCTTTCAGTACACTTTTTTTTTATTCACAGTTGATTTTAAAAACTTTATTTTTATAGTAACATGTTTTAAAAGCATAACTATAAACAAAATAAACACGTGGTTTCAGATAATGTGGCATAAATAGTAAAAAATAATTACATATCATAGAACGAGCAGTTTAAGGAACTCTGTTCTAAACAGGGTAAAGAAGTAACTAAATAAATTAAGGTTGGCAATATTTTCCGTGATGTCAAAGTGAGAAGTTTCTTAATTTTGGTATATATGTGTATACAGGGAGCGTAGTGTTTTTAAAAAGTGCTTAAAGGTGCTTATTTTCGATTTTCGTTTTTTAAAAGCCTTTAAAGGGGCTTTTTTCATTGGGTGTTTTTAAAAAGTGCATAATTTTCTCTACAAGTTATGCAAAAAGACACAGTTCACATTGTTCTCTTCAACGTTTTCACAATTCATTCCATCCCAATCTATTTTGGCGTATTGTCAGTCCGTAGCGTATGAAAACGCCATTCGTTTTACATGATTCAAAATTTCATGATTTTTGACAATTGTCAGAAACAATGCCAAAAGGTTTTCTTTTTTAGACATGACGGTTAAAACAAAACTGTCAACTGTCGAAACTTTCTTACCCTGCCTAATCTATATATATATTTCTCTTACACGGCGACAAAAAAAGCCTCATTACAACTCCCCGAATGGCAACGCTAAAAAATCGACCAATCATTGCCGCTAAAAATGTCACATGTCAAATCTAGCTGTGGTGGCTCAACATATAGCGCTTTTAAAAATGGAAACTGAAATAACAATTCAGCTGCAGCAATCTCATACTATTAAGCTAGGCAGAAGTGAGTAGTCTTTGTCGATAGATCTCTATTTTAGTATTTTGTCGAAAGCGCTTTTTTTTCACGAATTTATATATTACGAATTTATTTGACGATTTTTGATTTATATCACGAATTTATTTGTTTTATTATTGTTATTAGTTATTCATTGAAAAATGAGTGTCAGTCAATGAGTCTTTATTTGAATTCAAATTTATTTTAATGACTTAGTATTTGCTAAAAAGATGTAATTTTTTTTCAAAAAAAAAGGTTTTTATATGGATTTGAATGATTGTTTTGAATTCTTAGAATTTTGTGTATATGCAATGTACCTAAGTTAGTAGCGAGCGAAGCGAGCTTGGTTTGCGAAGCAAACCATATAAGATTGCGTGGCAATTTTTGGGAGTTGGCGAGAGTTAGTGAGCAGGGGGCGCAGCCCACTAGTTATAATAATTTCTTAAAGTGCTGAAAATTTTTTTTGAGTTCTTGAAAAGTGCTTTAAAGGTGCTTATTATTAATAATTTAGCTACGCACCCTATCTAAATCAAAAGATTACTATAAACCCACAATTATGAATCATGTTTAGCCAAAGAGGACTTATCGTTAGTGGGCTTTTATTTTAGGTTTAGCTCAAAATGTATCATTTAGAAGACGGATAGCCTGGTTGATAGGATGTTGGACACGTGTTCGCGAGAACTGGAGTTCGAATCCTGCCGGCCGAAGAATCCCAGGTATTAAATGGTGACCGGTGCATGTTAAATCTGTTGGGGTCACATATTCCTTCAAGTTCCCATAACAAATCAATACCGCTGAAGGCACTGAATTGGAGATTGATCATTCTCTAGTTCAGCTCAAAATTACGATTGGTGGATGTATGATTGGGTTTGCCATGTAAAATGGGCTGTGACGTGTGTTACAAATTTCTGCCTGACCAGAAGAGGGCGTTGTAATCACTCACTCATATAATTCTGTAAACACTTATGTGGCAGGCAATGGATTGATTTGGATGGCTCATTGGAGAGCCCCTTTTCGTATCATATATTTTTTATTGTTACTATTAAATTTGTTTGTTATTAAATATGGTTTCTTTAATTAATGCACCCATTCACCACTGAATCATTCTGCAACATGGTGCATTACGTCCGCGAATATCGCTAAAATAAAAATTGGACTGTACGACAAAAGGTTGTTAGTACAAAGAGGAATTATAATATCGGTGTATAACTACTCCCGATCTTGCAAAACTGGAACATTATTGCATAATTGGACTATTGCATTATTGAATTTGGATTTACATTATTTGGATTTGGATTGCAAGGTAGGAGACTCTATCACTTATATATTACTATTTAAAAATGGATAAGATTAATAAACTTATAGAAAAAAGAAGCAGTGTAAGAAGCGGTATAACGAAATTAATTAAAAGAATAAATTTGGAAGAGCAAGCGGAAACTGATACGCCGCTTGCAGAACTGCTAGAACTTTTAGAAACTAAAGAACAAATTCTTAAAAAACATGATTCGGATATAGAATACCTCATTACGGATCCAGAAAAATTTAAAACTGAAATTAAGGTATCAGAAGAGTACGATGAAAAAATTCTTTCAACTAAAATAAAGTTAAAAAGTAAAATTAAAGAAATGAACAAGGAAATAAATCATGTAGCGGAATTAAGTCATAATACTTCTACTGAAACTGTAGAACACACCTTTTCGGCCCTTAAATTACCTAAGTTAGAAATTCCCCGTTTCTCTGGTGATTCCAATTTCACGGAATTCCTCAATTGCTTTAATAGCGCTATAGGTACAAATGATACCCTTTCTAAAATTGAAAAATTTCAGTACCTAAAATCCCTTCTTTCTCCCCCCGCCTATAATGTTGCTGGATTCGAATTAAACGATAAAAATTACGATTCTTGCATTGATCTATTAAAACAGCGTTATGGTAGAACAGATTTCATTATTAATTCATATATGACTAAACTACTAAATTTGGAGCCGGTTAGAAACGCATCTTATGTTAAAGGTTTGCGTAAACTATATGATGAAATCGAGGTAAACATAAGAAATTTACGCGCTTTAAATGTTACCGAGGGATCGTATGGTCATTTATTAAACCCATTGTTGTTGAAATTATTGCCCCAAGAATTAGTTTTAGAATTTCATAGGAAACGTGATAAAAACAAAAATTGTGAAGTTTCGGAAATAATGACATTTTTAAGGAACGAGGTCGAATCTAGAGAAATTTGTGAATCTGTAATGAGTAGCCCCAAAAATTACGAAACTAAACGTACCCCCTTTCAAAATTATCAAAGCGGACAAACTTATCAAAAGAATTACTCTAAACCTAAAAGCGTAGCAACAGCCTCAACTTTGCATACTCAGTCAAAAAATATTTGTATTTTTTGTGGTTTGGTAAATTCGCATGATTCTGTTGATTGTAAAAAATTGGATGTTGAAACAAAAATTGGTAAACTTATGTCTGACGGACGATGTTGGGTTTGTTTCAAAAGAAACCATTACAGTAAATTATGTAGATCTGGAATTGTATGTAAAATATGTAATTCTAAATACCATCACGAATCAGTTTGTAGGAAAACTCTTAAACCACAAAATTATGTAAATAGAGCTAATGAAACAAAAACGAAAGATTCGGAAAACGATACTAACTCTAATAAATATCAGTCTAACTCAAAAATCAATGTAGAGAATATTTCTGTTTCGCACAGTAATATATTTTGCAAAGATAAAGCTTTTCTACAAACATGTTCTGTATTAGCTTGTTCGGATAAAAATTCGATTTTGGCAAACGCCATTCTGGATAATGCGTCACATAGGAATTTTATAAGCTCGAAATTAACTAAGGAATTAAAATTAAAACCCGTACGCTATGAAAAATTAGCAATTTATTCTTTCGGCCAAACTAAAGCATGCGAAAAAGAATATCCTGTAATTTCTTTAAAGCTCATAAATAAAAGTAATAGCTCTAAGTGGATCGAAATCGAATGTTTAGTAACACATTTCATTTCGAACTTAACCTTGAACAAGCCAGATGCTCTCTTAATGAATGAGTTAAAAACTAAAGGATATGAACTCGCTGCCTCATTTCACACCACGAATTGCGATTTATTGATAGGGAGTGGTATTTTCTGGAGAATTGTTTATAATGAAAGGATGAAATTAAACGAAGATGTAAGTTTAATTAATTCCCATTTCGGATGGTTACTTTCTGGGTATAATAAATTGGGTCATGACTCAGCCGAAAGTTGTGAGAATGTATGCTTAACTATGGACTCTACTTCTATTTTATTTGATCTTAAGCTATTTTGGGAAATAGAAGAGTTTCCGAATGAGAAAATATGTCTTTCTGAAAAGGATAATCTATTGATAAAAAATTTCGAGGATTCTTTGCGATTTAATGGAGAACGTTACGTATGTAAATTAATGTGGAAGGATAATTTAGGCCCCCTTTGGAAATGGACTCTAATTATGAAGTTGCAAAAAGGCGTTTTGATTCGTTAGAGAATAAATTAAATAAAAATCCCGAGATTTTAGATCAGTATAAACAAATTGTTTCCGAACAAATAAAATGCAATATTGTTGGGAATAGTGTAAATGAAAACTTAAATTCAGGATATTTTATGCCTCATCGTGCAGTAATTAGGAATGACAAAGAAACAAGTCGCGTTCGTATTGTTTACGATTGTAGTAGTAAGGCAAATGAAAATAAAAAATCTTTGAATGATTCTCTTGAATCGGGAATTAATCTTTATCCAAATTTATTGGATATAATTCTTAAATTTCGAGAAAATCAAGTCGCATTTTGCGGAGATTTGGAAAAGGCCTATCATATGATAGAAATAGCGGAAGATGATAGAAATTATCTAAAATTTTTATGGTTTTCGGATGAAACAGATAATTCAAAAAGAATACTTCAATTTAATCGCCTTCCTTTCGGATTAACTACGTCATCATTTGTTCTTGCTTGCGTATTAAAATTTCATATCAGGAAATTTAAGGTAGATCAACCGAATTGTTATGAAATGTTGAATTCTCTATACGTAGATGATTTGTATTATGGTGCTAAAACTATTCAGGATGCGTATCAATTATCTTCGTCGGCAATTGAAATATTACGCGCCGCCGGATTTAATTTAAGGAAATTAAAAACTAATTGTATGGAACTAAATGAACTTTGGCGTAAAAACGGATATGAGGAAAACACTGATTTTGGGCAAGGAGCAGGTTTCTTAGGATTAAAGTGGGATCCTATTGAAGATAAAATTAAATTAGATTTAAAGGAGTTAAGGTTTTCCTTGGAATCAGGAACCACCAAAAGACAAGTGTTGAGAATAATTTCTAAAATTTTTGATCCATGTGGATTCATTAGTCCATTTGTAGTTAGAGCTAAAATAATTATGCAGGAAATTTGGGAGCGAGGTCTAAAGTGGGACGAAGACTTACCTAGCGACTTGGTAAAAAGGTGGAAGAAATGGTGTTCTGAAATTGCTGATTTGGACAATTATCTTATAATAGAACGAAAACTATGTTCAACGGCGGATATTAGTGATGTTTCTCTTCACATATTTGTTGACGCAAGTCCTAAGGCTTACGGAGCCGTGGCATACCTTCGTTATACACCAATTGAAGGACATATTGAAGTTAAATTCATTATTTCTAAGTGCAAGGTTGCTCCATTAAAAACTTTGACTTTGGCTAGATTGGAACTGATGGCAGCTCTCGTCGGTGCTAGATTAGGGAAATATTTACGAAACGTTTTTCCTAATTTCACTCAACAGATATACTATTGGAGTGACTCTAAAATAGTTCTCCACTGGATAAAAGGATCTTCAAAGCTTTGGAAACCATTTGTGTCTAATCGAGTGGCAGAAGTGCAGACACTTACGCTTCCAGAGTGTTGGAACCATTGCAGCGGTGTGGAAAATCCTGCTGATTTCATCACAAGAGGAGAATCTGCAGTTAAAATCGTGTCGAGTTCCCTGTGGTGGTCCGGTCCAGTTTGGTTGTCCCATCCGGTCAACTTGTGGCCTGAAGTAGATTTTTGCAACCAGCCTGATGATAATTATAGTGATGTGGTCAAGAAAGAACAACGAGCTGTTGTGGTGAACGCTTTGACTCAAAACAAGACTTTTGACATTTCTCTTACAAAGTTTATTGATATTAACAAGTACAGCAATCTTACTAGACTTTTGAGAGTAACAGCTTGGGTAAAAAGGTTTGCCCACAATGCCAAGCCAAATTCTTCGAAGTTGAAAGGACCTATTAGTGCTTTTGAACTTCAGAATGCTTTGCATTCCTGGATTAAAACTGTTCAACTCTTGCATTACGAGAGTGAAATCCAACAACTCCTCTCTCAAAATACTTTGAGTAAACATTCACGAATTTTCAATCTCAATTGTAAACTTAATGATGATAATCTTTTATTTTTACAGGGACGTTTGCAGTTCTCAAGCGATGATGTGAAAACAAAACATCCTGTACTACTTCCTTCTAATGATAAATTTGTTGAATTAGTTATATTAGATGCTCATGTTAAAATAGGTCATTTAGGTGTAGATTCTACTTTAACTCACTTAAGAGAACAATATTGGATAATCAAAGGTAAACAATTTGTCAAAAAGGTTTTGAGAAACTGTTTAATATGCAGACGTTATAAGGTAAAACCAGGTACTCAAGTGGTAGCTCCGTTACCACCTGACAGAATTAAAGAACAACCTCCTTTTGATATTTCTGGTGTAGATTTTGCTGGACCTTTTTTTGTTACTGACTCTAATAATAAGTGTTATTTGTTAATTTTTACCTGTGCAGTTACTAGAGCTGTGCATTTAGAGCTAGTTATTAATATGAATACTGATTCTTTTTTATTGGGATTTAGAAGATTTATTTCTCGTAGAGGATTGTGTTCGATTTTGTATTCAGATAATGCAAAAGCCTTTAAAAAGGCAAATAATGAACTGAAAAAATGGTGGAATCAAATTAATGATCCTCAGGTAAAAAATATGTTTGCATCTAAAAATATTGTTTGGAAATTTATTGTAGAAAAAAGTCCATGGTGGGGAGGTTTCTGGGAACGACAGATACGTACTGTTAAAACTTGTTTAAAGAAAATTATTGGTAAATCTTCTCTAACTCTTAAAGAATTAGAAACTGTCTTTTTGGAAATTGAAGCCATGATAAATTCGAGGCCTATTACGTATCTATATAACGAACCCTCAGAACCTTCTCCACTTACACCTTCTCATTTTTTAGTTGGTAAAAGATTGATGTCTTTACCTGTTATTAAATATAAACCTAATGATTTGATTGTAAATAGAGATTCATTAACTAAAAGGTATAAATACCAACAAACACTATTGGATCATTTCTGGAATCGGTGGAGGAAGGAATATTTACTGCATCTAAGATCTGCTTATATTTCTTCACCACCAGGTAAGATAACATCATTTAAGGTAAATGATATTGTTTTAATCAATGATGAGCGTTATCCCAGAAATATGTGGATGCTGGGAAGAATTTTGGAAGTGTATCAGGGGCGAGATGGGAACATTCGTTCTCTTTTGATAAAAACCCCTAAAGGAGATATAAGACGCTCAGTTCAACTTGTAAGTAATTTAGAAATTAACCCTTAAACAAAATGTTTATTGCAATGTGTAAAATATATATTTTGATTATATGCATATGTTATAATTGATTGTTTTATATTGTTATCTTTATTATTGAACATTCATTTAATTATTATTATTGCAAATTTCTGCTAAGGATAAAATTTTTATATTTCAACTAATATTGTTCTTGAAAAAATTTTGTTTTGCAAATTTATGGTAAGTGAACTCAAAAGAGTTCAGGTGGGGAGTGTTACAAATTTCTGCCTGACCAGAAGAGGGCGTTGTAATCACTCACTCATATAATTCTGTAAACACTTATGTGGCAGGCAATGGATTGATTTGGATGGCTCATTGGAGAGCCCCTTTTCGTATCATATATTTTTTATTGTTACTATTAAATTTGTTTGTTATTAAATATGGTTTCTTTAATTAATGCACCCATTCACCACTGAATCATTCTGCAACAACGTGTGTTTAAGGTTGAAATCGAATTCTTGGGCATAGATGGCGCCACTGAAAAACAAGAAAGGCACCCTCTGCTTTAGCCCATTTTGATCTAGCGTGACGTATACCTCACACGAATTGCGAGAATTTAATGAGAATTATTCTTATCTGAGAAAGGACTGTTTGCACAAAAAGCAAATGTTTTTTACTCTTTTCAAATACTTAATCCAGGAGTTCCCTTGTCTTCTGGATTGGATTCAAAATTACAAGGCTACGCGGAGTTGAACATTGGTAGTCGTAAACTAAAATTTCGGTCGGCCGTTCATCGACGGTTATAAAACAAAATAGTTATTGTAAAATACTATCATTTTAACTAATTAATTGAAATATTTTGCTTAAATTATGTAAGAAATAGAAGTAATGGTACTTTCAATATAAATAGTAAAATCTCTATTTGCTCACTCCTATCAATAGTTATAGTAAAATACTGTCATTTTAACTGTTTTATTGAAAAAATTTGTTTTAATTATGTAAAAAATGGAACTTTTAATATAAATAGTTATATAAGATTGCGTGGCAATTTTCGGGAGTTGGCGAGCGTTAGTGAGCAGGGGGCGCAGCCCACTAGTTATAATAATTTTTTAAAGTGCTGAAAAAAATTTTTTTGAGTTTTTGAAAAGTGCTTTAAAGGTGCTTATTATTAATAATTTAGCTACGCACCCTATCTAAATAAAAAGATTACTATAAACCCACAATTATGAATCATGTTTAACCAAAGAGGACTTATCGTTAGTGGGCTTTTATTTTAGGTTTAGCTCAAAATGTATTTGCTTACTCCTATCAATAGTTTGAGTAAAATACTATTACTTTAACTATTTTATTGAAACAATTTGTTTAAATTATGTAAGAAATGGAACTTTCAATATAAATATTAAAATTTCTATTTACTCACTCCTATTAATAGTTATAGTTAAATACTATTACTTTAACTATTTTATTGAAACATTTGTTTAAATTATGTAAGAAATGGAACCTTCAATATAAATAGTAAAATTTCTATTTACTCACTCCTATTAATAGTTATAGTTAAATACTATTACTTTAGCTATTTTATTGAAACAATTTGTTTAAATTATGTAAGAAATGGAACTTTCAATATAAATAGTAAAATTTCTATTTCACACTCCTATCAATAGTTATAGTAAAATACTATCATTTTAACTATTTTATTGAAACAATTTGTTTAAATTATGTAAGAGATTGAACTTTCAATATAAATAGTAAAAGTTCTATTTACTCACTCCTAGCAATAGTTTGATTAAAATACTATCATTTTAACTATTTTATTGAAACAATTTGTTTAAATTATGTAAGAAATGGAACTTTTAATATAAATAGTAAAATTTCTATTTGCTCACTCCTATCAACAGTTAGAGTAAAATACTGTCCTTTTAACTATTTTATTGAAACAATTTGTTTAAATTATGTAATAAAAAGAATTGTACTTTCAATATAAATAGTAAAATTTCTATTTGCTCACTCCTATCAATAGTTATAGTAAAATACTATCATTTTATCTATTTTATTGAAACAATTTGTTTAAATTATATAAGAAATGGAACTTTCAATATAAACAGTAAAATTTCTATTCGCTCACTCCTATCAACAGTTAGAGTAAAATACTATCCTTTTAACTATTTTATTGAAACAATTTGTTCTATGTAAGAAAAAAATAGTACTTTCAATTTAAATAGTTGAAATTTCAACTTATTTATCTGTAGTAATTTTTAGTGAATGTTGTCTAGGGCTATTAACAGTGGTTTCACATGATGGTCAAAAAGGGCTAGATTAGTACTGCAAGAAGGAATTTTTTTAATTGGATTGACTGACTTTAAGTTAAGCACTAATATTTAACTTATTTTATGCCATTTTTTGATTTAAAAAAAAACACCGACATTTTGTGAAAAAATCATGCGCGCAATGAAAGTACATTCCTGTATTTAAAAAATTAAAAATAAAACGGAATTAAATTTGGATGATTTTTTCAACTTATGAACACAGAAAGTTATGCATAATTTTAAAAATAAGTTACATATATATATTACCGTAAATGATCGAAATCAAGAGAATGTCGACTTTCACCGGTGAATGTCAGCAATCACATTGTCGCTTTGGTGATTCCGAAATATTTGTAATAACCGATTTGATATTAATTAATTCATTGATATCATTACATTTGTTCGATATTTTAATATCTGCTGAGGATAAATTAGGATAACCGGTTAAATTCATCTTGGGTAATGGCACTTTACCTTAAAAAAAACATTGATGTAGGACATACCGGGCAGTGGCATTGAACCTTAAAAAAATTGCTATAGGGCATACCGAGCAGTGGCACTTAACTAGACCTAGTATGTATTTCTGACATTTACCAATGCGACTATGTGATTGTCAACATTCACCGGTGGAAGTCAACAGCCACCAATTTCGGACATTCACTCTAACAAATATAAAAGAATTCTGAAAGAGTTAAAGATACTTTTACATATATGTTTTAATATTTTATACTTATAGATGAAAAAAGGATTTGAAATTGTTTTGATGGTCGCCAGAATAAATTTTCGCGCCATGAGATTTTTAAGTAAAATGAAATGGTTAGAATAAAGAGGTCATCTCATCTTGCTCAAAAGAAAATCATCAAAAGGCTCATCTTGCTTTTTTTACCACCATGGGAAAAATCTGCAAAAATATGCAGTTTATTGTTGCTTTATATACTATTACTTAACAATATAAATGTTGTAACTTTATTCAACATTGAGTATTCTAAACACATTCCTTTTTTTCTACTTTTTACTTCGACAAATCGTAATTTGAACAAATGATAAAGCGGTTTTAAATGCATTTTATAAAATCGTTCTTATTAAATTGGCTACATATACAATGAGGCAATCCGTTACGCAAAACTTATTTACTGAAATACGATTTGATAACTTCACACTCATATTTTTATCTACGAATGATATTCTGATCGCAACACTTGTTTATTCTATTCGGCAAAAATAAAAAGAATTTTGAGAGCACTGATTTTTTTTATCTCAAACCCACCATTTCGCTCCAATCGAATTCTCCTGCAGACGATTATTAATATAGAAGGATCTGGCAACACATCTGCCTTTTGTAACAGGTACTGAACAAACATTTAAAACACCTGTACCCTCGAAACGACAGAACACAAAATCAAAACGTATGCAGTTGACAGCAAGAACGCTAATGCAGCTATTTAAATTTCCTAGCTACTTTGATGGTAAACATTTTACCACACAAAGAAATGTGCTTGAAGTAGTTTCTTTTGTGAAAATAAATCCTTCTAATTGAATTCAAATATCACTACTTTTCTGAAGATTTATATTTCGATTCATTGAGCTGAGCGGAATAAATTATATTTTCTGAGAATTCACTAAATGTTCTGGAATTGAAACATTGTTGCGACCTGCATTGTTTTTTTTTAACGAGGAACAAGATTCGATATTTGGAATTCTTTGTTTCAATACAAATTCAATATTTGTATCGTTATACTCAGCAATTCTGTGAAATAATATATTTTAGATTTTAATTTGTTGCATATGGATTTTTATGCAGTAATACGTGATAGAAGTGTGAGATTTCAAACAATTGGATTACTATGAACGTTTCTGGATTAAAGAAAGTAAATATAATTTGCTTTTACTGAAGTGATTACTGCGAACCTCTTTGAATTAGGAAGAAATCGCTAATTAACTTTTTTGGTGAGCTTGATTATTTTGAACCAAAAAGTAATTATAATTAATATTTAATGAATTGGTTACTTTGAATTTCTTTAAATTATAAAGTAATTGCAACACAAATATTTGTTAAATTAGATTACTTCGATTAAAAACTAATTATAACTAAATTTCACTTAATTGTATTACTATAAACTTTGATTCGAATGTAATCGTAATTAAATATTTTCTTTTTTAATGCTGAAAACTCTGTGGAAAAGACAGATAAATGATTTTTTTACTCAGCTGTATTAATTTTGATTTCAGTCCTGTGATTGAGAGTAGTTATAAATATTTTTCATTGCATTCAATTTGATATTGTGAATTTCTCAGAATTTTCATGAAATAGGAGAAATTTACCTTCTAATTGAACGTCTTTTATCAGAAAGAAGAAAAATTAGTGCACTTAATTTTGAAATATTAGTTAAGCGCTGGTATCGAATCTCGGTTTTAAATCAGAAACGTATGAAATTTGTGTTTTTTAAATAGTAAAGCGCTTGCATTGAATCTCGATTTTTACTCAGAAACGAGAGAAACTACTGCACATATTTTTTTTAAAAGTGAAGTCATTGAATGAAATCCATATTTTTTTCTCAGAAACTAGCGAAGGTAGTGAACTCAGTTCTAAAATAAACAAGCATCGAATCTCTGTTCTTTAATTTCTTCGTCGTACATTTCTTCATATTTTCAACATTGAAACTGGATACTATAAAAATGAAATACCAAACATTTCAAAATTGTGAAATGACATCTTCAAGCGAAGAAGACTCGGATCACGTATTAGGAAATTTATTTAATATCCCTGTTGTGAATAGAGGATATTCTGTATGGACAGCATCTATTTATATTGTTTCATTGATGGCCGGCATGGGGGTGCTGGCCTTACCTTACGCTCTTGCTGGTGCCGGTAAGTTTCAACTTTCTTTAAATATCAATTTTAACTTACAAAGAAATGATAATTCATTCAATCTTTGACCCATTAACATCCGAATTCTGCAGCTGTGTAAAAAAAAAATTTTAAACAAAACTTTTTTTAAAAGAAAGTTTTTTATATTAATTAATTTAATTAAAATAATTTCTAATTATTTTAATTAATTCTGATTATTTTAATTCGTAAAAAAAGTAGCATGCTACACTACAAACTACGAAAAAAGTAGCGACTACTACTGTAGTTTAAATGCTTATAGTGCGGTATTTCCAACCACTGGTTCTGCCTGATTAATTTCGCTGTTCAGTAAAAGGTTAATGAAGATTTCCTCAAAAGTAATACATATCATATTATGATAGCGTTAGCGTTTTTCCTAGAACTCAAATATTATTTCGTGACCCCCAACGACCTGTGACTTTTTTTTAATTTCATTTTTGTGCAGAATTCAAGATTATATAAGAGAATGGGTTACGGAACAATGTATTTTAAAAACTTGATAAGCATGTTGTGATGCTAATCATACCAAAATTTTTAAAAATATTTCTCTGTTAATTTTTTAACTGGAATAAACTTTGTGGATAGCTGCAACTTCTGGGTTGGCAGCTCTGTAAATATATTATGTTAGATGAAAATGTTTGGTTTAACGTCAGCGCTCAACGTCATCATTTGATGAAATATTTTCTTTTCCTAACAGTTAAATAAAGGTAGTAGCATAGATTATTTATTAACATTTATTTTAATAAAACCCATTACACTCAACATTGCAAACACGCTACATTTTTTAGTGACGTGAAAATGTCTATGGAAACAGTGGTTGCACATAAGCTAAGTTGATTTTTTTTTCCGAGTGTTGCCTACCACTTTAGTTAAGAAAAAGCATAGCACACTAATAATTTCTTCTTACAATATAGATGCTTGTGTTATGAATATATTCTTGTAAGCAGGAATATCTGCTTTAAAATAAATTCTAACGATGAAATAATTGAGTTGCCAGTTTTTATCAATTTTCAAAATACATTAAGACATTCCATTTAATGGTAATAGATTCGAAATTGTTCTGCTTTATTGAAAAATAGAATAAAAATATGCAAAGTGGTAGTTAGCAGAAGAAAATATTCACTGCCTTTTCAGGTAGACGAATTGTCACTTTCTAAATTATTGCAAGTTTCACATCACTATAAGTCTAAAAATTCAGACGTTCTTAACCACTCAGTCTTAGTAGTTCGAAGGGGTGACCTCAGATACGTTAATTAAATAGTGCACACGATTTTTTTAAGTTACGAAATCAGGCACAAAAACGTACTTTCTTTAAATAAGCACCTTCTTTTTTTTTCTTTTTTTAAAGGATTCGGATTTTTGTCTTACAAAATATAAGGGACAACCGGTTTTTGCTTACATAAATAACGTAGAGCCATGGAAGAGGGCAATAAATAATATTAAATACAAATTTTTTTAAATTATTTTAGCTGTATTAATTTAAAAACTTAATGAAAGAACCAGGTAAGTGACATTTTAAGAACGAAAAAACGTTAAATCCGAACTGTTTAGTTACCAATTTATTAGAAGGCGAGATTAATAATTCTTTGCTTTATTTTATTTGCCACTGTCTAATTAGAAATAAAAATTCATGCAATCATACTTAAAATTTATGTGATTATTTATGTTCAAGATTTAAGTGAAAGCAAAAACAGTTCTGTTACGTTAAACATTCCCATATTGATGCAAACACTTTTTTCTGTGAGTCATTAATTCCCCTAAAAATTTCACTTACCTGGTTCTTCCATCAAGCTATCTAATTGTGTAGGTGTATGGTTTTCAGTTTTGAGCATGATTTCTTAGTGTTTATAATACTGATTTATTGATTTCTTTACTTATTTTTTTATTATTCCCGAACGATGAAGAACGGGTATTCAGCTAGTTCTCTATATTTTTTTCTCAGAAAAAAAAAATTCTTAAGATTTTTCGTGAATTTTCAGAATTTTAAATAATTTAATGGATTTTAGTTGCATTTCCGGAAAACAAAATATGCATTATACAGGGCCAGCTCTAAGGATTTCTAATTATTAGCCAGTAAATTAGCCAAATATCAAAAGTATTCGCCAATTTTCGAAAGTCTTTGCCAAATGCAAATCTCAACAATTTTTATGAAAAATTGTTTTCCCTTAGAAAACTATTTGTTTATTTCAGGCGTATATTATTTGGACCCAATTCTAATTGGTTACGCGGCTCATCTACTAAAAATTACTATAATCGAAAAAAAAATACTGATTTGTTTATAAAAATTCATTTTAAGGTAATTTTAATTTCTTTCCAGTTGAAAAGCTTATTCGCCAAATTTACGATTCCATAGCATTTGGCGAGGTAACGAATGCTTAGCGCGAGCCCTGTATTATATTATTAACAAGAAAATCGTTCGTCGGTCCTGATGAAAGGAGGTTAGGACTATTTTTATTCACCAAATTGCTAACAGAAAAATCTATTCACTCAGTAAAAATATAATTGCATTTGAAGCATTTTCAAGAAAGTACATTTCTCTACATTGAAATATATAATGTCAAACGTTATTAGGCTAAAATAAATGTTCTCAGAACACTTTACTTCTTTTAATCCTTTTAGACCTAAAATATAATAGAAGTAAATGATTTTATGCATTACAAAGCAATTTAGATCAGACAAGGTCATGATCAAGGAACATCAGAGTAACAGACATTTACGTAATCATCAGGTGGGAGCTCGAGTCATTGACAATTAAACATGTTGGAAACAGAAAAATGTAGAAATCGATTCTTATCTCATCTGACGCTTTGCCCTTTCATCTCTTCTAAAAGACTTCTGCTAAATTTTATTTGCAATGGCATGCATCTTTAAAATGTCATTAAAGTAAAGATATGTGTTTATTGTTTAGAACAAAAATATTATTATGGGAATTAGGTAAAATTAGTAATGTCATCAGGTGAATATGTTACCGTTAAAGTGTATAAATCAATGAAATACCTGCAAGTGATATAGTGTGGTTAACTCGATCCCGATTGGCTGTTGAAACGCTGCGTTTGTTTACGTTAGCAACTGTTCTTTCCATTCTATTTCGAGTAAGCTAAGCCTGTCAAGTATCAATTCTCTTAGGTGACATATTCTATATTCTTTCGCAAAGATTTTTTTCATGAAGATTTCAATTATTTCACTATAGATTTTCTTACTCAAAACAAAGACAAGCATGAAGTCATGTGGAACATACACATTTTAAAGAGATTGCAGAAAATTTTAAGTAGTTTTTTTTTATACCCAGGAATGAGTTTAACTTTTCATCTACGAAATTTCTTATTCCAGGCAATCAGAAATGAGATGCATATTACTTTTCTTTCATTGATTGTGAACAATCATATATAAGACAAACTATTTGCCAATTTTATGATATATGATAAGTGTACACGTAAAGAATATATTTATTATCATAAAGATTTTTTGCGTCAAGATTTTTTTTTGTACGCAATCACATTGGAGTGATTTAGCACTTTCACACACGTATGCTAAGCACAGTTAAATTTCTACATGACAGTCACGGGTTTCCAACACAGCTTACATAAAAAATGCGCTCATTAAGGTGTTGTGTGAATCTGCTAAATCTCTCTATTTTTAATTTACTTGTTAATATTCTTGTGCTTAATTTTTTTTTAAGGATGGTTTGGTCTTCCCCTCATTGCCCTTGCTTGCATCAACAGTTGGTACAGTGCAATTCTCTTGGGTAGAACGTGGATAATGCTGGAAGAGAAATGGGAAGAGTACAGAGGAAAGTTTCGATATCCATATCCAGCAATGGGTCTAAGGGCTGCTGGACCCTGTATGAGGTAATATTAAACGAGTATGAGGACCTTACATTTCTATTTTTTTCCCTTACATCGATTTCAAAGGCTTAGGCAAGATTTTCGGTTAAACTTCTGTGAGGTAATTTTATTATTATGTCATTTATCCTCACATGAATCTGCAATCTTGTCCGATCAATAACAATACTAATAGCATACAATACAATATCAACACCGTATCAAATTAAAGACATGTAGCTGTGAAATCTTCGGATGTGGATGTATCTTCGTGTTGTCCTTCTTTCATAGTGCTATCTTTCTTTCTACTTAACAAAGGCTTGTAAGCTTTAATTGAGCACACAAGCATGCATATTTATGTTGTACCAATAAATAAATAAACAAATAGCTGCATATCTAGAAGGACATCGCAAAGATACATTCAGGATCATGGGGGGAATCGAACCCTTGTCTCTGTAAAGTGCGTTGGCGAAAGCATACTATCTTTCGAACACAAAGACCCCAAACTTAACGTTTTGGCTGTTTTAAATTTTGCCATCGCAATTTTGATCCTCTGCAGAAGGGGTGGCACCCCCGCTTCGGTAGCCCGACGACCTGAACGCGAAGTCGAGCACTTTACGGTAGAACAGTTTAACGAGAACCAATACCGCACACCCTCGGTCCCTACACAGACTAATTCAAGTGGTCACCCACCCGCACACTGACCGCTGATGCTTGACTTTGATCTACTGGGAACCGTGTCTTAACGATTAGTCCACTGCGGGACCCAATTTTTTGGGTTTACAGCTACTTATGTTCCACTCCGAGACCTTGTAATTTTGAACCCAATCCAGAAGACGAGGGAACTCCTGGATCAAGTATTGGGAGAAATTTGCCTTCGTGGAGAACTTTATAATTGAAAAAATTCGCCTTTGCCTAACATGGAGTGGAAAACCACGAAAACCTCCCACGGTTAGTCTGACGGCAGGGGACTCTAACCCTAATCCGTCTACCGCTGAGAATATTTTACGTAAGTACTGTGGTCGGCCAGCGTAATTCGTATCGACAAGCCATCGCTGGGATTCGAACCCGGTTTACCTCATTGGAAGGCGAATGCTCTTTCTCCTTAGCCATCACTGCTCAGTCAGGAAACTTTCATTAGTTAATCAAAGGAGTGCAGTTACAATTTTATTCGGAAAACTCAATAATAGTTTTAAATATTCCATTGTCTTCGTCATAGTAAATTAATAAAAATTATGCAGTTAAAAGACAGAAGATTTGATTCAATGAAGATATCAATTACAATTTAGTCGAAAACATTTTTAATCGCGCATAGTTATAACATGTCACTTAAATGAAAGTTATTACCAAGACATACATAATTAAAATAGAATTTATGCAACAGCGATTTTAGGAGAATGCTTAATGAATTTAAATACCTTTCCCAAGCAAATTGTCCATTTTAACTATATTAATACGACTTTCGGGTGACATTTAACTTAAAGCCTAGAAGGAAATGCCTTATTTGCAATTTAAAAGTGTCTCTGTAAATTATTTTCTCGAACTTCGGGTAACAAAAATTTGTTATAGCATATATTTCTTTATCTTATGAATGTTGCTGCGTTCCTTAATTCAATTAAAGAGTTTGAAACAATATAAAGATACTGCAAATGTTAAACGATGAGCAATTTGTTTCTAATACTTCGGTGTTATAACAAAGTATATCTACATCAATTTTTTTAACTGTATATATTATAGACTTACTCCCAAACGCAATTAATTTCAGAGTTCTAGTTTCAGAAAGAGGGAACATTTAGTCACGTGATAGCGGGTTTTAAAAAAAATATTATTGAATCTATAATATTTATTTTATATAAAACCTCTCTATCAAAAAGCACACCATATCATATTATAGAATAATAAAGGTAACTACCCAGGGTATAAAAATTTTTGAAGCAATCAAATATCATTGGTTTGAAAACGTGAAGCAGATCATATTCAATATTCTTTAAAAGATTTCCAATAATACCAAACTCGATATTTTACCCACCCCCACCAGATGTTGGGCGGGAGCAAACTTTGAAATCTTAACACCTATTTTTTTACTGCAGATCCGGATTCTTCTGAAAAAAAATAACCCTATTTGAATTATTTTGCTTCACAGATGGCGCTGTCACCAAGAAAATTAAAAAAAAGATACAAACTGTTTAAAATGGACGAGACCCATCAGATTGAAAATCAAAATAAATAAAAGTGTTTCGATATTTCTTTTCTAGAAAATTTTTTTAACATTTAATCGTTTGCATTTAATTTTTTTAACTATTTTTTATTAACTATTTTTTAATATATTTTTAAACTCTAACTATTTTTTAATTTTTTTAAACTAATTTTATCTTCTTAATCTGATGGGTCTCGAGGTTCGCCATTTTGAACAGCTCGTACTCTGATATTTTATTTGGATTGGTCTGACGTGCAGCAAAAACATTGTATATTTTTTCCCGTCAACAGCCCCATCTGTTGACGAACGTTGTAACTTTTTCTATGCTTGGCCAGGAAAAATAACTTAGTTTCTAAACAAAATAACCATACACTTCTGTCTCCTCCACTTTTGTTGTTACTTTATTTTCAAACGATCAGTCTTTTTTAGAATATCCGCTATGCTGATAACTTAAATATTATATTATGGAAAATTACTATGAATTTAAGTTTATAAAATTTTAAAATTCGCTGGGATAGCTTCTAACGAACCATTAAGCCCAAAAAATATACCCATTTACTGACTTGAGTACGTTTTCGAATTCTTTCGAGTACCATTTCGCGGAAGGATTCCAGATCGCCCCCACTGATTTAAAAACAAAATACAGAACTTAACAGATAATGTTTACTTTGCAGGTATTTTGTAACAGCTACACTACATGTCACTTTAATAGGTGTGGGTGTCGTCTACATTCTACTCTGCGCACAAATAGTTCAGTCGATGACTGACCAAATTTATCCATTAACTTACGACACGTGGATTGTGATTCTGTGTATCTGCCTCTGCCCTCTCACTTGGTTTGGGAGATTTGAAGAATTTTGGTAAGTTATGATTTTCCACATTCTACACCGTGACTCATGTCTGTTCTTATGTTTTATATTGTCATGTCATGTTCTTTTCCTCGCCTAGAAGCTCCTTGATAAAAAAAAAATAGACGAGACAAGTGGTTAATTCGCTCATGGGCTGCAATAGTGGCACAACTCAAAAAGTACGCGTTTTGGACTAAGAACAGGTGTAAATATGAAAATTACACATTCTTTTCAGCAGCTATCACAACTCATAATTCAACTTGAAGGTAATATTCGTTTAAGCAAACTAAAGCATTTTCTGTGCATTTCCATTAGCAATGAAAAGTTTAAACCCACTTATTTCAAAACATGATTTTTTGAGTTGTGCCACTATTGCAGCCCATGAGCGAATTGTTTTCAATCAAAGAACTATTGCGATACACCTATTCAGAAATGTTAAGATTGATAATTCGAAACCGTATACTTAGGATTATTTGAGGGCAAACTATTTGATATTGTTGAAAAACATGATCATCGATCCGGCTGTTTCACGTCACCAAGGGTTCGCAAACAGCTCAGGAGACAATCAGGCCTCCATGCGAAGACCTGACAAAAGGCAATTTTCTGGAAAGATGTGTTGGCGGGAATAGTAAAAAAAATCGCTAAATCCACTTAAAAGAATGTTTTCTCTCCAAAATTTCTAATTATTTGGCTACGGTGACTTTCAATGACGGTTTCATGGGGATTGCCAACATCATGGTTGTTATGGGCATTCGAATTCGCAACACGACGTTCGAGTTTCGCAAAAGGAGCGACGCGCGTCGCTTTGCATGCTGAGATCACCAAGCTTCTTCCTCCAGCAAAGAAGTCAAATCTGCTTCCCGAGAATGAAGCAATGCACACCCACGAAATATATGATCTAGTGGAAGACGTGCTGTTTGGCCCATCACTGATGGATGGCAAGTCTCAAAACACTGACGAGAAATGTTATAAAACACGAGTTGTCAAAAATTATGCTTCTTTCGTTAAAATCATATTTCAAAATCATGTTTCTTTCGTTCAGAAATTTTACCCTAAAATATAAGGGGTAGTCAAAATATGGTCCCCCTAGAAGAAAGCGATCCAAAGTTCGGAATCTTTCATGCTAATATTACTTTTTGCGTATTTCGCTATGTCTCCAGAAATTTTTAAGCAAACTGAAATTTTTTGCACACAATTATAAAATTCGTTTATCCAAATAAAAATCCATGCTGAAAATAACTTTTATTAAATATTTATTATTTTCACTATTTTATTTAATAAACCGGAAGTTTTCAGTCTAACCGGAAGTAAACTTTCTAACGGGATTGTATTTTTTGTAGTGGTAGATACACTACAGTATGATATCAGTGCTGATCATCAAAGCAGAGTATTACCCAACCAGAGAATGATTCACCATCGCTCATGCATAGTTCTTTCTTGTAGCTCTCATATTCTTAATAATCATACAAACAATCAGCTCTCTATTTTTCAACGGTTCCCTGCAGATCACAGAAGTCAAGCATCACTGGCTGCTTGGATCAGTCTGCGTAGGGACCGAGGGTTTGCGGTATGGGTCCTCGTTAAACTGTTCTACCGTAAAGTGCTCGACATCGCGTGCAAATCGTCGGGCTACCGAAGCGGCGGGAGCCATCCCCTCTGCAGAGGATCAAAATTGTGATGGCTAGTCTTCGGATCATCCTCAGGGATGCTTCCCAGACCGTCGCCAATAGCCCACTGTGCAGCTCTTGTGCGACGTAAATTAACAACAACAACAACAACTCTATTTTTCAGTTTCAAACATTTTATTACATGCCGACTGGCCTGTGTAGGGGTCACGGAAATGGCCTTGCATCAGAAAGGTTCTGGATTCGAATCCCGGGCAACGCATGGAGGTTCTTTCATTCTCTATACTATCTGTCCTTACTGTGGCAGCAACGTTGGCCCACGTAATAGGGTGCCCTAGAAAGAGTGGCCAACAAATCTATCCTTCAGATGCCTGTATGATTCCCCAGGTGGACATTGGACAAAAACTTTTTTTTGCATAAATGGAGCAAAATTTGAATCTTGCGTATTTGACTCTTGCTTGAAACTTTAGACACCCTTTATTTACAGAAAAGATTACTCGTTTTAAATTAGAAATTCTTAGTAACAGAAATCTTTAATGTACTGACGAATCAACACTTATCTCTTGTGTGAAAAAACTTTTTGTCAAAATATTAGATACAATGACAGGAACAATACTTCATATTTACATTAAATCTCAATGTTGCAACCTTTTTTTCTTCTTTTACGTTTCCAATGTTTAATATTTTGCACAAAAAGACGGTGATCAGTATTTCCCATATATATTACAGGTTTGCTGCCATTGGAGCTATGGTTACAGCGGCTTTAGCTTGCTTCATGTTGTTTGCTGGAACTCTTCTAGAAAGATCTCATCTTCATGCAGTAGTTTATAAACAACCCACCTTCCCATCCCTCTCTCTGTCCTTTGGGACGATATTATTTGCATTTGGAGGTGTTTTCTTTTTCCCGAATATTCAAAACGATATGTCAAACAGACAACAATTCAACCAAGCCACACTTTTAGGATTCGCAGGTAAGAATCTTTTCTATAAAACAGAACTTTTTTAACTATGGGTTTCGCGCTCCAATATCGTAAACTATAGGTACTCATTTTTTTATATAGTATATTTATCTTTTTTTATAGCTGAGCTTTATATCAATGTGTCTTAAAATATTTTTTTAATATAGTGTCGATATTTTATAGTGTGTTTTTAATATTATTTCTTAAAAAGAATCTAATTATCTAATATCTAATACGATATCGCCATCTTTATTAATAACCAGTTTAGATATCGATTTATCAAATCATTTATCAAATACGAAACTGTCATAAAAGCGTTCGTTTTACAGCATGGGTACCACCCCAAAATAATTTCAAGACTGAACTTATTTTTTCACTAATTGACACAGTCTAGCTTTGTTTACCAGAATTTTCAGAAATTTATAGCTATCTAACTCCAAAATGCACCTTTCCAGGATAGTGGCCCGTATAATAAATCAATAGTTAATTTATTTTTTCTAAAAAAAGTAACATATTTATCTATTTTATTTTTTACAGAAACAAAACAAAAATAACAGTTTATATAACTTTTTTAACACTAATCAACTAGTAAAATCACTAACTTTCTCCTTAAGTTATTCATTTCTGTATTTTTCATTCCACCATTATTTTTTATTCTAGCTCTATAAATTTCTTTTCTTTTAAAAAAAAATAACCGTAATTTAACTTTGGATAGCATTTAGAAACGGGGGAAGTGTAAACTAAATCAGATTTATATTCAACAATAGAACAAATTTTGTTTACACAAATTGAAGTTCAATTAATCCTTGCGGAGTAAAATTATTACGTGATCATTTAGCAATAAATATTAAAAATGACGTTTTCATTAAAATTTATTTATTTTTTAACTGAAAATATTTAATACATTTTTAAGAAAATAAAAGAAAATTTAATTTAAAAAACAATTGAGAAAAAGATATTAATTGACGGAATTTAGTCCTCTGATTTTCTTCTCAAGATTGATTTCAATCCCCAGGACTGAAGAGTGGCATAGGTATTTCTTTTTCTTTTTAATTATAAATGAAATTATTGAAAACATTTTTATTAACAAGAATAAAATAATGCAAGTTAATAAAATTGGAAAGAATTGCGATGCATTGTCACATAACCGATTTTTAATAAATTTGTTAAAATTCCGATTCTAGCACAACTCTAGTACACGCTACGTATCATTTTAAGAGGTAATAAACCAAAAGTTGTTTTTCAGATTTCAGGATATATTTCTTGCGTAAAACTATAAGACATTTGTTTATTTTGGGAGGAAAAAAAAAATCTTTTTTTGAAGGTTTATTAGAACTGAAGATCCTCTGGTATTTTCAGAAAAACACATCGATTTACATATGGCAGTCTTTTTTGCTTCGAGTGAACGATGTCATCAACAAATATCTTGTCTTCTACTACTTAAACGCTAACTATTACAGCGTAAATACTTACGCTTGACACAAAGACCATTTTAGATTTTATGTACATTAAAACCTCTCGAGATCAACCACTTTCTGTTCCGCAGCAAAATGGTCATTAATCGAGGTTCTTCAAGTGTTACCTCCATTGACTTCAAAATGTTATCGAAATTACATGATTTTTCGCAAACGATTTTAATTTTAGATAGTGTCATTTTCTTGGTGCTGTAATGCAACTTTGTGTTGGCGTTATGAAAATCAGATCGTTGAATAAACTTTAGCGTCCATAAAAATGGTCCCTCCTGATATATATTTATGTTGTGTGTAAAAACAAATTTACCAACTATGGAAGGTAGAACTATTTTAAACAATTATGTTTTCTGGTTAAGATTGCATTTGATTTTATATCATAAAATTTAGTTAGCCTTAAAGCTTGTTTGTTTTTAGTAAGCTTAGTTTTTCCTTGTTGTGGTTCATTTACGTCGCACTAGAGCTGCACAACAGGCTATTGGCAACGGTCTGGGAAGCATCCCTCGGGATGATCCGAAGACATGCCATCACATTTTTGATCTTTTGCGGAGGGGATGGCACCCTCGCTTCGGTAGCCCGACGACCTGCACGCGAACTTAGTTTTTTTTCTAATTTAACTTACAACTCTAAAAATAAATCATTGATCATCTTCTTTAGTGCAATCTACAACATGAGGTTGCATGTCTCTTTTAGAGATCGACAAAAAGAGCTCTCTGAATAAAAGCCTCGCGCAAATATTTCGAATACATTTCAATTTATTTGTTTTGTTAACATATTTTGTTTGATATTTTTTCGTGCTTCCTTAATTAACCATTTCGGCTTTGGGTGCGAAGGGTCGCTGAGAGAGGTTTTGATGGTCTCCCCTAAAGGTTTTCTTCAATGAAATGTCGATGGAAAAAATTCCATCAATTCCAAATAAAAGACGTCTTTCCCGAAGGTTTCATTACAATAGGGCTTTTTTTTCTTTTCTTAGGCTTCTCAGTTTGACCGCCAAAACTTGAACCTATAATGAACACTGAACATAAAAGGTATATATTTCGCTGAAAACATATACTACTGAATAGTACCAAAAAATGTAAGAGTTGCGTGGGTGGTGTAATTTTTATATCCTGAGTGGTAGACGGATTATGAGCCTTGCCGTCGTGCTAAGTGCCGGAGATTTTCCTCTCCATGTGACGTAAATGCGGGATAGTTCCATTAAAAAGTCCTTCACGAAGGCAAATTTCTCCCAATACTTGATCCAGGAGTTCCCTTGTCTTCTGGATTGGGTTCAAAATTACAAGGCTACGAAATTGAACATAAGTAGTCGTGAACCCAAAAAATTGGGACGACTGTTCAACGATGGCTACAAAATAAAATCAAACTGATTTCGATGTAATTAATTCCGCCTGCCTTCCTTGATTTTATTTTATAACCGGTGTTGAACAGGTACGCCACTTTTAAGTTGACTATTAATGTTCAAATTTGTAGCCTTATAATATTGAACCCAACCCAGAAGACAGCAGAAATCCTGGATCAAGCATAGGAATAAGCTAGCCTTTATGAAGGACTTTTCGATTGTGATTTGTTAGAATTTGATAACGCTTTTGTTTCCTCCAGTAATCGATATTGATCTAAAAAAAGGATCTCCGCAAAAGCCCGCAGTGAGCCAAGGAAATCATGGAGGTTGAAAGCTGAACAATTTCGTGACTAATGACTTGATTATGGCAATATGGTCAGTATTGCGCATGAGCCACCTTTACTTCCCAGATTAACTGGTACCCATCGATCTAAAGAAGTGGGCTTCAAACCACCACTGGGATTGAACCCCAGTTCTTCACGTTGACAGTTCAGTCAGTGCCTTAACAACTGAGCATCACGGTTCATATTGACTTGCGACTAGTATAGCTTTTACTTATATCCAATAAGAATTCTAAAAATGTATATTATAAGTGGATATTAGAGAACACCTAGCATATAAAAATATCTCATTTCTTCACAGGACTTTTAATCTTCTATTTACCGGTAACCATAACAGGGTATCTCGTTTTTGGATCTACTGTTTCACCTAACATCCTTCTCTCTATACAAGAAGGGTATCTAAGATCATCCATCGAAGTTTGCTTAGCTGTTCACATACTTTTAGCTTTTCTGTTAGTGGTCAATCCGGTGGCACAAGAAATTGAAGATCTTCTGGCGGTCGCATCAGGTAACATCATCTTAATTATTGAATATTTTGTAGAAAAGTTTTTTTCTTCCAAATAGGCTACAAAATCTGTCTTTTAAAAATAACCGATGATTTGAAATGTCAATTTTAAAAAAAAAAATGGAAAAATTAGAAATGCACTGGTTGCTGCGTTATTTGTACTAACTAAGTTTCAAAATTAGTTAATACGCCCGTCAACAAAATCGCGATCGCAACGCTCGAATACGCCATCTGGGAAGATGACCGGTTTTGTGTCCTGATCCTCTCCTCTATTTAGTTGTATAAGAATGTACAGTACAGAACCCGTTATCCGGATATCAGAAAACCGAATAACCGGAGCGAAATTCGATACATTTTCCCACCATTTTTTTTAAAAAAATGTTTTTTTCCTCATTAGATTTTCGGATTTTTCTTTCTTTTTTGAAAGATGTTTACCTTACCATCATTTTGGAAATAATCATTAGAGTATTACTTCATCGTTTTTTCTTCTTTTTAAGATTATTTCCAAATAATTTCTTTTTTTTAGTTGGGTTTAACAATAAAAAACGACTTTTTGCAGCGATTCAGAAAACCGGAAAAATCAGTTATCCGGAATAGCGATGGTCCCGATCGTTCCGGATAATCGGCTCCCTACTGTACTACGATATTTTCGTATTTAATAGTGAAAGTACTTTTTAAAATTTCAAGAACGCTTTTTTCCCTTAATTTTAGAACTATGTTCAATGTAGTTTTAGTTCCTTATAGTGTCGCAACTTAAAAGTTTTCCATCTATTAGAAAATCTAGATAGAAACTGATGTAGTTCCTTCTTCTATAACTCTCCACATGTTAATGGTGAAAGCATGCGAAGTGTTGCATAGGTAGAGAGTTCTGCTGTACGGCACCAATAGCACAGTTAATTGAAAATAACTGTAAAATCATATTTTAACGATGACTTTCAGTTCAGTTATTAATGAAAACATTAGGTAAAATGTACGTTATAATAGTAAACGTTATAAAAGTATAATTATGTATAATAATAAACATTAACTTTAATGATTGAATTTAGAACAGAATCTACCATTGCAATAGTAAATTTTCAAAATTTTAGATATTCCAAATAAAATTATTTAGAAGTATAACTTAGGATTTTCAAATGTGGGAAATACAAAACCTACATTCAAGGCAGCTTAATCAAAGTTGAGGACAAATCAAATCCAAACAAGGTTGTATTTGATTTAGTTATTACTGAAAACATTCGATGCTTTTAATGATAACTCTGTATTTAAATTTACACTTTAAATGTTTATTCATGAAATGATTTTCCTCATTACTATTTCAGACTTCAACTACAAACGATGTTTCATTAGAAGTACCATTATGTGCCTTATTTTAATTATTGCTTACACAATTCCTCATTTTGACAAAGTTCTCAATTTGATTGGAGGTTCAACCATGACCCTCTTAACTTTCATCTTTCCTCCTCTATTTTATTATTTGCTAAACAAAGATGAAGTCAAACTCAGCTATCACAGGTAAAGATCTGAACATAATCAGTTATATGCGTTCTTCGATTTGAATTTGCCATATTGTACAATAATATAAAAGTGTTATAATGTACAAAACCTATACTATATTGTTTTATAATATTTGAACAAACATATACAGTTGAACCTCAATATCATTAACCTAATTACGAATTTTTGGATATTACAAAAAAATCTGAATTCCCTACACCTTTGCTATGTCGCTAAAATCAAAACTTTTTGAACCTAATATATTTCTCCTTGTAACTCTAAGTGACCTTCAATTTCAAGAAATATTTCTGATCAGAATTTTTTCTAAATTTTAAAGAATTCTATGAATCATTTCTTAGAACCCTGATAAGAGAGTATCATGTCTGAAAAGAAATTCACTGTATTATCTATTCCTTAAAGAGTTGATACGTAAAACTCAAAATTTGCTTATAAAATAAGAAATAGCTAGCTAATTTTATGAATGATTGCAAAAGAAACTTATATTTATGAAGAAGTGGTTATTGTAGACAATGTTTCAGTATGTGGAGACTGGGAAGTATCAGAAATGTTAAAAGGGACTAAGCCATCTAGAGACATATTAGAAAAGATAACCGATAAACATAACAGATAAACTTCAGAAAACCAAATGAAAAAGCAAAGATATTGACATCTTTTGAAATAAGTATTTTTTTTTTTTGAAGTATTCAAATCTTTTAAAATGTAAGTACAATTATTGTTTTGACTGAATAGTTAAGAAATATTTTATTTTTGTTTTTCTGAATTTTCAATATCACAAAACTTTTAGTGTCTCCCTTCAATTGTGTAATATTTAGGTTTGACTGTATTTATCATTTCAGCTTTGCAAGCTTTTTTAGAAAATGTGTTATAAGTGTTCCCTAATCCAAAGAAAATAAAACTTTAATAAAGAAACATATGAGCACCACCTATTTTGCCATGTAATTTTATTGTAATTTACAACCTGCCTTGAACATCTTACCTAATTTTGAGCTTACAACTACCATTTTTCAACACCGTAGCTTATATAATTTTGAACAGAACCCAACCCAGAAGACACCAAAATTCCTGGATCAAGCATTGGGACAAACTAGTCTTCAAAGAGAACTTTTTGCTGGAACTAACCTGCAATGTGCATTACATGAAAAAGAAACCCTTGAAAAAACCTTCTACGGTTAGCCTGAAGCCAAGAGGATTCATCTATCACCGAGGATATATTTACGTTAGCACAGTGGTTATTGCATTCCGGGAACAGAATTCGTATCAACTTGCCACTGCTGCGATTCAATCCTGATTCACCTCCTTGAGACGAGAACACTCTGTCCCAAGCCACAGCGACTCTTGTTGCATAATTGAAAAAAATTGCAGAAAGTATTTGGTCATAGATTTCCAGAAAAGTGACCGGATGAATATTTTCTTGTCCTTTCTATTCTTATCAACCTTGAAATTTAATTTTAGAAAACTGATTTAAAAATAATTTTTCAATATGTAGGTAATCATACATGTCAAATGTATGAAAACATTAGTTTTGAATTTTTTATTGCTTATGTTGATATTTCTAAAGGCCTAGTATTACTATTAGGCCTAGTCTTTAAATTTACCTCATAGCAAATACATCAAATCAAAATGTTTACTCATCATTCTTAAAATGAGACAATTCCAAAAGGAAACTATTTCGATTAAGTTAAAACAAAGATTCTAAATGAAATCAATTAAAAAACATTGATTTTTTGTTTACTATTTTGTTTATATAAATATAATTATTATTTTAATTTCAGCAGAACGCCTTTCCTTGAGAAGATCTTTTTGCTTCAAATAATAGTAACTGGGATTGCAGGTGGAATTTCATGTACATATTTTGCATTTATGGACATCATTGATGTGCTTACAGGTGAAAATGTGGCTCAGAAAGCAATGAATGTTTCGATGTAGACTTATATTTAATTAAAAATAATGTATATATTGATTCATAACATTTCTTTCCTTATTTTCTAGAATACAATATTGAAAAAAATCTTACCAGAAATATTTTTAGGAATTTTTTTTAAGAAATTATAAATAGTAATTTACTTCAGCAATTAGTTTTACAATTGAAATCATCCTTTTTTGAAAGGTAAGTATGTTTATTATTAGCTTTAGTTTATTTTTAATGTGTGTGCATTATGTATAAAATTAATTTCAGGAATTTATTGCTATTAAAAAAAAATTTATATACCAATAAAGCCCTTAATATATATTTTTAAAAATCTTAGGTATAAAAAAAGCCAGTAAACAATGTACAACAGAGTTTATAAGTAAATATGCAATAAGTGAAAAAAACTTCCAAACTCAGGTTAATAAAGAGCTAATCAATTTGAGGCGGCAGGGTTACAATTTCTTCTGAAAGATACCTATTTTTTTCTGCAATACCAGAAAAACTGAAAGAAATGAATGAAACTAAAAATCATTATTTAGATAAGAATAGCTTAAATTTAAACAAATAAAATAGAATTATTGTCATTTACTTTTTACAGCACTTAATAACTGTTTCAAATTTTAGAAATCGATAAAATGTTATCCTTGTTTTCCTAAATAAATAAATACACTTTAAAAAATATAACTATACTTAATTTATTTTAATTAATGTAATGCACATTTTGTTTATAAAAAATAATGTATAGTTATTATTTGTACACAGAATTATTTGTATTAACAGGTTTAAATTTTATTTATATTACAAATATTTTCTTTTAAAAACATTAGTAATGATTTTTCTCAAATGTCAAATTTTTTTTTCTACATCATATTTTTCTTTGTGTTTTTAAAATCCCCATTACTAAGTATATAACTTGGAAAGAAACACAATAAAACTAGATTAAGATTGCAATTATGAACTGTTTAAAACAATTGGCAAGATTTAAATCACTTGAGTTAAATGATTGAAATTACAATTTAAATCAATTTGCAATTATTGTATTTTAAAATAGACTAAAAGTAGATAAGAGCTGCTTGAAATTGTTAAATTGTATTTTCCCATTAGCTCTGTATAAAACAATTTGCTGCAAAGAAACATATTTATTTCAATTATACCCATTTAGTGTTTTGTTTAGTTCAACATAAGCGCATGTAAAACTTATACAAAATATACAATAACTATGTATTTAATATCAATAATGAAAAGCAACTTGTTTTGCCTTACTTAATCTAACTTTCAATAACTTAAAATAACTTTTATTTCTTTAATGTTATTCTGATTGAAACTGATTTACTTTTCCTTGGACAACTAACTCACAACAAATTGCCTTTATATTTTAGGATGTTTATTTTGAACAATAGTAACGACTTTTTTTTTCTCCAGAGATTAGTCTGTAATAATTAAATAACTTTTGAAACATTAGAAATATTAACTGTTTTAGCTATAATATTAAACATTATTAATGCATTATATCAAATAAAAATAAGATTACAATAAAAAAATAAATGAGTTTTTTAAAGTCTAATTTTTAAATTAATAAAATTATCATTTTTTTTTTTTAAAAAAATCACAATTATTTCCAACAATATTTAAACACATCCATTCGAAAAAAAAAAATGTTTCATTCATTTCTTCCACCGGGGGTTCAAAATACTTGTCGTTCTTAATTTGAGGATTAAGCTAGATAGATAATTATAATGAAATCAATCAAGAATAAACCGGTTTTTAATTATTTGAATGCATTCTTTGCTTTTTAATAATTATTTGAATATGTTAGCTTTTCTTACTTAAATATTAATTTGCCTGTTCTAATGTGCAGGGTTTTCTTATAAGGATTCTTAATGTAGACGTTTACAGAATAATCACTTTGCAACCCCTGGTAAAAAACTCTAATCCCATGAGCATAAAACACAGAAAGATATAAAGCATCTTGACTTGTACAAAATTATAATATACTTAAATTCCCATCTACGAGAAAAATAAATTATAAGCACATAATTTCATAAAAATTCATTTTATTAATTTAAACAAATTAACTATTTAAATGTATGACATTGAAATTATTTAAAAATGGACACATTATAATAACAAAAAGCAGTCTGATATTATTGCTCACAAATTACCTTTTACAGCACTGTAATTTCTGATTGTTTCATTAGACTGGTCATATTCTATTCCTTTATACAATGACTATTCACTTCAGTTTATTAAATAATATAAAAGTTACATACATGTAGGTTTAACTGTAACATAAAATATCTCGGACATCCAAGCAAATATCACTTTCTACACAAGAACAATTTATAACAATGAAGTTGACTCATAATTGAAACTCTAAAAATAATGATCTGAAAGTAAAATGTATGAAAGTTAATGAGATAGCTCTTAAGTTATAAACTGATACAACCTTATAAATGAATTCTTTTCAATTAATAATAACTTTATAAATCAATATGCTCAAAAAAAGTTAATTATTTTTGTTTTACAAATCACAAGCATCTGTAATTCTGTATTCTTATATATTGGTGAAAATAGTTATTAAATCCAACTTTTATTTAGGATCCATTCTTATTACATGTATCATGGTAAGTAGCTAAACTAAAACTTATAAAAACGTTATTAGATCATTTTGATTCAATCTAAATGCTTGACTCACCTTAAGAAAAGAAAATTTTTAAATAAACATGACTTTTTTTTAACCTATTTAAATTTTTGTCCCTCAAAATATAGGGGTAATTTGAGCCAAATAATTATGAAAATGAACAAAAGTTTGCCAGATTTCTTTACTTTTGCCATATTTCTTTTAAAAAAATTTTTATACATAATTTATTTTCAGACAAAAATTGTTCTTATATTTATTTAAGACCTATTAAAATATGATTGACATAAATATTACATAATATTTATATACTATTGAAATATGATTAGACAGAATGAAAATTTTTACATCTTTTTAAACTGTCGTTTGAAATAACAAAATACTAAATCATGGAACATTTTTTGTCGTTTGAAATTAATTAGCTTACTTTATGTAATATATTCTATATTTTAGCCATTTTTAAATAATACAGTGAAATAATTTTTGAATGGAAAGTACAAGAATAAGTAGTTTTATTCATTGGTAAAATATGCAATAAGGGGTTTAAATTCACAATTTGATCATTTTCAAATAGGAGCAACCCTCCTTATTAAATCTAATACATTAAGAAAGGGCATGTTTATTTAGAGAGCGAGAAAGATTTTGTTCTAGATTTACTGACTTAAAATAATTAAAGTTGCCCTCCCATGCACAACTCAGATCTTGAAGAATCTTTCTTTTCTCAGATGTTAGATAATTCTGATGCTTACTGTATAATGATGCATAAATCTAACTGGAAGCAGAGTCAAATTTTTGATTGATTGCACAGTTATGGAGGTTCAGTTTTCATTTTTCACCCGAAACAAATTTTACCCACTTTTGATAATAAATATTTAGCCAGTTTTACAATAAAATTTATTTATGTTATTTAGTAAGCAAGAACAAATTTTTCTTTTTTTTTTTTAGTTAAAATTTTCAAAAAGATCCAGAAGCAGAAGTAAAAATAATTTTAATCATCAAAAGTAAACAACTCTTACTAGTTAAATCAAAAATATTAAAAATATTGATTTCTTTTACAAATTAAAATTGTGAAGAAAAATAATTTTAATCATCAAAAGTAAACAACTCTTACTGGTTAAATCAAAAATATTAAAAATATTGATTTCTTTTACAAATTAAAATTGAAGAAAAATTATTTTTACTTGATATAACAAATTATGTATTCATGCTTACAAAAAAATACTTACTGCACATAATTTTTTTGAAACTTGGACTCCAATTGTGCAGCGATGCACAGAGCTCAAAAAAATATAGGGACAACCCGGAATTACTTTTGATCTAATGATCAAATCTTAACATTCTAGAATTTAATCTTAATGATTGGAGAGGATGACCACAAATATTCCAATAAATTAGTACAGACGATATTCTAAGTTATGAAATCAGACATAGACAAAACATGCTTTCTTAGAAGAAACATTACTTTTTTAGAGAAATTTCAGATCCCGTACTCCCAAAATATAAGGAATAGCCCTATTCCGGGAAATATGGTCCTAATAGTTTGGTCAGGAGAGTAATCCAAAGTTTGGACCCCTAAATGTTAGTTTTATTTTTGCATACTTCACTATATCTTGAACTTTTCAAGCGAATTGAGAAGTTTCTTCACAAAAATAGGACTTTTTAAAATCAGGAAGTAGTCGGTTGATTTTGCAGCAATTTTGTACTTAGCCATGTAAAATTACATGTTTTAAGATTTGGTAAAAAAGTGCATACCATAGAATTTGAAAATTTTCGACTATGATTAAATAAAAGAATACTTTTTTTTGTTTCATGTTTAATCCTTTTAATGCTACATTTAGATTTGAAGGCTTCTACATGATCTCCATTAGTAAACAAAAAGTCTATGTGACAGATTTTATTTGCTTTTAGCCGACCCAATTTTGGGTTTACGGCTGCAAAAGTTCAACTCCGTAGCCTTGTAATTTTTAGCCCAATTTAGAAGACAAGGGAACTGCTGGATCAAGTATTGGGAGAAATTTACTTTCAGGGAGGACTTTTCAATGGAACTAACCTGCATTCGTGTTAAATGGAAAGGAAAACTTCCCACGGTTAGCCCGTTAGCCAGGGGACTCTAACCCATGGTCCATCTACCATAGAGGATATTTTACGTCAGCACTGTGGTCAGTGCAAGCCGGGTGCGAAATTCGAATCTACCAGCCATCGCTGGGATTCGAACTCAGGATACCGCATTGGGAGGCAAGGGCCCTATCCCCTGAGATACCACTAAGTGACACATTAAAGCAAATGCATTTTAATAAACTAATAGGCATGAATTTAGAAAGTGACTATATTTACCTTATTACTTTACACTGTAAGGGAATGCCTGAGCATGGACTCTTCTTCCAGAAGATCCAGAATAAGCTGATGTCATGAAAGGTCCAGTATGGTACCTCCACAATATACTCGATCCTCTCTTTAATTGACCCTAAAATGTCAAACAAGTTGCAAATTCAGTTAACAAATGTTATTAATAATTAGCAATTATAATATAAAGTGAAAAAAATTTTTTTAAAAAATTTGAATCTTTATAATAATTATCAGAGTTCACTTCTAAAGAGCAGTTTTAAAAGCTGATTTATTTTATTGGAAGTTGTGGAACGAGTGTTATGGACAACTTCAATCTTCATTTAGAAAAGTTACCTCAACTAGAATTAAATCAACAAGTCTTATATACTAGTGAATTGATGTTAAATAATCGTAGTGGTAGTTACACCACAATACTCTTCCACCAGCATTTTATCTGGGATGGAATTCGATGAACTGATACTAATTGCCGTATTTGCGAAAGCAAAGGGGAGCTGTCTTAAGACCACCGCATTTATCGTGGTCACTCCTGTGTTTCCATTAGCCATTGAGAACATACAGGTCGATATTGTGTGTGATCGTGACTGAGTAGGACAATATCACAGTCAAAAATATCAAATCAACTAATTAATGTGGACTATCTATCAAAGTAGCCAAGATTAGATCATGTCCAGATGTCACCAGTGTGGGACTAGTGTTATCGACAATGTCAATCTTCATCTATGAAAAGGTACCCCAATATAGAATTGGGTTAACATGCTTTATATACTAGTGAATTGATGTGTAATAATCGTAATGGTAGTTACACCGCAAAGCAATTATAACTGTAAATTCTAAACTTTCCTTTTTAAAAAAATGGAGATGAAAATATGATCCTTATTATTTAATTCAGAGTTCTCCAGGTGAATAAAAGAGCATGGCACTCCCTCCTCACAGAAAAGGGTAGAAAAGAGTTTTAAAAGGGCCACTCACTTAACAATGTAAAATTTTATCAAATTGCATAATATTATGTAATAACTGAATTTGATCCTTAACAATCTTTAAATTACATCCTTACATTATTTTATGCATATATTTTTAAAAGTGGTTCACACACATTATCAAATCAAGAAAAAAATTCATAGTTTATAAAAATAATTAAAGGCATACTTAAAACACTATCTCTGAGCATTAATTTTTTTCAAACAAAGTAAAAACAAATATTTAATTGATAAACCTAATAACTTTTTTTAATTAAACCTAATGATTCGAAAGCCTTTTTCTATAATTTAAACTGAAAATCATGAAAAACAAATGAACATTGAAAGGTGGTTTTTTTTTTGTTTTTTTTTTAAGAAAAAGGTATTTATATTTTTAAAAAATTTTGAAATTAAAATCACTTAAAAAATTTATTGATATACTCGCTGAAGGAAAAGATAAACTCATAAAAATTAAACCAGTTAAGAATAATCCCAGCAAAGTAAATATTTGCAATAATAATCAGAATTAAACCAATAAACATAGATGATCAGTGTATAATTATTCTTTAAACAGTGAGTAATTTATTTATTTTTTAAATTGTTATAACAGTAAAAAGGCAGTGTTTTTAAGGGATGGCAACTTATTTTACAAAAAGAGTGAAGAGGATGTATTTATAGAGATGCAGGACAGATAGGGCGGCTGTCCTTCTAAAAACGCTTAGAGAGAACACTGTTTAAATATTAAGTAATTAAGTATAAAATATAAGTAATTAATGTATAAATATAACTAATGAAGTCCTATAAATATTAAGTAATTATATATATATATATATATATATATATATATATATTTGCAATTTAAGTACTGAACATTAATTGAAATTTTAAAAAAAAATGTGATACATACAAAATATAAAGAAAATTTCTTCATTACTAAGTTTCAAATGCAATTTAAAAGAGATACATTGAAAGTTAAGGAAAATAATTCAATATGTAGATAGAACAATTATACAAAAACAAAATCTTCAGAAAAATGTTCTTCAAAGTAAAAAAAAAAATCTTTTTAATAGTGTTTTTAAAAAAGAATAGTGTTTCTAATTGCAGTTAAGCCGCGATTGCAACACATAGGCAAACAATAACAAATTAATGAAAATTAAAAGATTGTTTGCTGTATAAAACAATCAACAAGACATTGAAATTAATTTAGCACTAAGTGAAAACTATGACATTTACGCATAAAGGCAAATGTTTTTTCCATTTTAAAAAGAATATAAAAAAAACTATTTAATAATGTATACCAAAAGATTATACTAAAACAAGAAACTAAAAATAGGAAAAGATAGAAACAAAAAATTAGCAGTTTTCATTGGTTGTTGAAAGGACTTATTAGTCTAATAAACAGGGATGAGATTAGCCAAAAGGCGAAAAAGCTGAATTTCCACAATAGTAAATTTTACGCAAGCGCAACCCTTTAATAATAAATTTCAGACAGTTTAAGGTGATAAATAATGTGTTGACATACAATTGGTACTAATCTATTATTATATAAATGATTACATTGATACTTAACATTTAGTGAAAATAAAAATTACCAATTGAAAAAAAAAAGCTGGAAATTATATTTTTTCTCAGTTCACATAAGAGACAATTATTACTTGAAAAACTACCTGGTTCAGCAAATTAAAACTACTGAGAATATACATTAATATTTCATTTCTTTTAATAAATACTGTTATATGATTTATAGCAAATATATCAGTAATATTACTTTTTAAATTATATTGGAAAAAAAAACTTTAACAATGGACTGAATCATTATGTTCATATTATAGTCTAATCCAGTGTTTCCCAAACTTATGACTTTTGTGTACCCTTTTTAAATTTTTTTTAACTCTGTGTACCACTAATAAAAAAATAAATGCATTTTTTACTATAAAAAAATTGCACAAAAGTTAAAAATGACAACTGGCTGTTGATACCATTTATTATTAACTGTTAACTCTGCACAAAGTCGCCAATATAAAAATACAAAATCGTGAATTTTCATGGCTAGCTTTGTTTTTAAATAAAATTTTCGGAAATTTTTGTTTGCTACAAGATATTTTGCATAAGATTGCGTACCCCCGCGAAACAGTTCCCGTACCCCTGGGGGTACGCGTACCACACTTTGGGAAACACTGGTCTAATCTAACTAGAACCCTTTGAAACATATCAATAACAGTGAAGTAGAAATATATAGTAACTCCTTAACATACAAAAATTGCTATTTTAGTTTGAAAAATTACATGACAATCAGCAACTGTCTAGATAATTGTCTTTTATTTGATAAGAATTTTGCATTTTATAGCATAAATAACAGCAATTATAAATAAAATTTTGACGATGAGTTAACTCTTTCTCCAAAAAAAAAAAAATTTAAATTAAATCACTTTTTAAGTGATTGCTTTTGTTTGCTATATCTTTTATGTTTGCTATATCTTTTATGTTTGCTATATTTAGTCGCTAGTCCATCTTCAAACATCTTGTGACAAATCCTATTTTTTCTTCTTTGCAAGCACCGAATGTAAGTTTTGAATATATTCCCTTCCAGTTTCCTGATGTTGTAACACTTACATATACTAATAATCGTAGTTAGAATAACAGTCATCTTTATAGTAACTAATTTAAAAAATTTTACTTCTTACAAGAATCCCGATAGTTGATCTTAAAATTGCGTGAATATGAATAACAATTATGGATTTTGAAATCACATGAATATGAAACTAGATATACGATTTTGAAAATGAGAAAATACAAACTGGGATATAGAATTTTTAAAATGCGTAAATACAAATCACGATTCATAATTTTCAGATCGCGTAAATACGAATCATGATGAGGAATTTTTAGATTGCATAAATAAGAATTATGAATTTTTAGAGTGCGTGAATGCGAATCCCAATGCCTTATTTTAAAATAACGCATAAATACGAAAATCAATGTTTGATATTATAAACCGCATGAGCAAATCAAGACATTGAATTTTAAACTTGCGTGAATATGAATCGCTACATAGGTTTTTAAAAAGGCGTAAATACGAATCACAATATCGGATTTTTAAATCTCGTAAATAAGAATCGCAACATACAATACTCAAATCACGTGAATCAGAATCGCAACACGCAAATATGATAAGCTATGTTTGATATTAAAATCGTGTGAATGAGATCGAGATATTAGCAGATTCCAGGCTTGGAACCTCTGAAAGGCTTGTCAGAAGCAGCGTCGTCTGAACTACAAAAATCGGATCTATCTGGAGTGCGGGTAAAAAATTCCGAAAATCTTATTTGCTGTGAGTAAACAAGAGAGAAAACAGCTAAAATAAGTAAAAATGAGAAAGGTTTGGTAGCTATGCAGTTTGAATTTTCTGTTTCTCTTGGAAAATCGGTAAATTTTCTGAAAAAGCGGAATACTTATAAAAAAATGAAATTTTTAGAAAAATCTGAATTTTTGACAAAAAAGCTGAAATTCAAGTGATAAAAGTGAAAAAAGCGGAAATCCGCTAAAAAGCGGAAAAATCTCATCCCTGAATAAAAAAACTGTCAGCAGCATAAAAATAATAATTTTCACTAAAATAATAATTTAGTAGACATAAAATCGTTAAGAAAATGAACTACATAAAATAGCACTGCTTATAAAACAACTTACAATAGCACTAAGATGTGACCAGCAATCTGACCAGTTGGAATATATTGGCATATTTCCAGGCATACCAGCTTTCAAACTAAAACACAAAAAACTCATGTCACAAGAAATATAACTGAATTTTACAATTTCAAAATTGTATCCGCTGTCACGCTTAAATTGAAGAAAATAAAAATATATTTTGCATCTAACTTTTAATAAAATAATCCATAAGCTTTAATATTAGGCATAGGAAAAAGAATTTTCAGGCACATGATTAATATAATATTTAAGAGTAAAATCAAAATATTTTGCACTTGGCCATTTCTTTTTTAAAGCCATAGGTGTATTTCCAAACATACAAGCAATTGACTAAAAAGAAATAAATATTTACTAAAATACTATCAACTGTTCTTCAATAAAATTATTTTAATTTATCACTTACATTATGTCACCAACTCATAATTTAAACTGAAGTCTAAAACAATGATAAATTGAATTTTAATGCATAAGAAATTTTATAAAATATATATTATACATAATTCTTTTTCTTTAAGAAAAAAATTTAAACATAAAACTTTTGATAGTCATGCACATAGACTTCTATTTCAACTTTTGAGGTTGCAAATAGTCACATGTGAAAAATACTGGCAAATTTTTATTTTTTTAAGAAAAAAATAAATTAAAAAAAAAGTCAAAACATACTTACCCACAGTTGTTGACTATAACAACATGACTAACCACAGTAAAAGGATAGAACAAAGCACCAGCAAGGTACTGGAAGAAAAAAATAAAAACAAATTTATAAACTTTTTACTATTAACATAACAAAATTAGAAATTTTAAATAGCAAAACTTGCTTCAATTCAATTAAATATTAAAACCTAAATCAAATATCTATTAGTGTTTGGATGTAAAATATTTTTTTTAAAACTTCCATAGACTAGAGTAAAAAAAAAACTTCTTAACTGAACCACACCAGAAGCATTCTAAAAATTTAGTTTACCTTTAAAAAAAATATAATTCAAAATTTGGTAATGAATAAATTAAAAACGTATTATTATAACTTTCAACTTTTCAGCTATAAACAATTCAAAAAACAACCAAATAAACTAATGCTAGAGTGAATAAGAGATGGGCTGATTTGGTGGAATCTACTTTTCTTTCAATTAATGAAAAGAATTGGAGATCAAAGATAAATTGGACGTTGTTATGGAAAAAGTTTTAGAGACAAGAGAAATTTTTTAGAATCTTTACCAGACATTGGACTGTCTGGCCAACTATGATGATCAATGAAAAAAATCTGGCAAGTTTTGTCGAAAATCAGACAATTTTAGAATCAGATATTTAGAGGCTTACCTAGAGATTAAAAAAAAAATTCTTAATTACCTTACATAATATTTTTTCACAAAAGCACTTTTAAATTTAATTATTCCTACATTAAAAAATGAAATTTTAAACAGGAAAAACTATTAAAAAATATCAGTTCAAAGTTCAACAATAAATTAGAAACCTACCAAATAAATTAATTATTGTGTGGTTGAATAAAATGCAAAAGTTTTAACGGGCATTTTCATTCCCTCTCCCCCATTTTTCATAGTGATTTACATTATGTATACAATTTTTACATACACACAAAACATCAACAATTTAAATATAGCATTCCAATAGCTTAAAATTACACTACAGCAGTGATGATGCTGTTTACACAAGCTTAATACTTTAAAGATTGGGGGGGGGGGACATTTGAATTTTATTAAAGAGCTCTAAATGAGATATGTACCTTCATAATATAAAGACTAGATGTATTAGTAAAAGTAAAAGCTTAAAAATATCACCAGTTCATGCAATTATAAATAATAAAAAAATACTTATAAAGAAAAAACTAATACCTAAAGAAACAGCTTAATAATAATACACTAACAGTTGTGTGAATTAACAACTTGCATTGCAACAATTTGATACCCCACTTAAAATAGGAGGCCAACTTATAAAAGGACATTTAACATTTTGCAAATTCAGTACTTGATTGTACAAGTAAACTAAAAAAGGGACAATGATATTTAAGAAAAAAATTATTTTTAAATAATTTTCTTAAACACTGTAGGGCATTTCCTTGTTAGACAAGTGCTCATCTTGGAAAGGTGACCAACTTAACAGGTTTCAATGTACATGTAAATGCTTAAATTTTTTTAATAAAATGGAAAGATTTTTAAAAAGGCATTACTTACTCCCATTAAGGCTTTAACATATGTTTTAGCTGACTGAAAAATAAAATATATATAAAAATAAGTAACAAAGAAATAAGAGCACAATAAATTGTATCCTAAACAATTATAAAGAAAAAAAAACATTTAGCAAAATAGAAACATTCAATAATAACAAACTTAAGACACCACAATAATGAAACACATAATGTCAATAATTAATAAATGCTCTCAAATATACTTAAAAGTGGTGTTTCTCAATCAATGCAAATTACCAAGAAAAAGATATAGATAAAAAAAATGAGATGAGGGAAAAAAAAGCTCAAAAATATTGTAAAAAATGGAAAAAAAAAATCAAATAAAAGAAACATAAAAAAAATTGTGAAACAGAACATTTCTTTAATAATGTTCCTAAAACATACCACCGAGGAAATTCATAATTTAAAGTGTTATTTGTACTGGATTTCAACTAATTCCAAAATAATTTTGTTTTAAGAAAAATTGAAATAAAAATAAACTTTTGGATATTAATTAAAAATTTTATAAACTTAAAACTTTTACTTATAAATATTTAGTACAACACCAAACACTATTTAGTACTTTCAAATATTAGCAATAGTTGTAACTTAGGGACTTTTTTTCAATAACAATTTTTAACCAGTATTTTAAGGAATATTTTATCAGATAATTCTCTTCCGAATACCAATCTACAATTGAAGTAAGCATGCATTTATATTATTTGCATGTAAATCATTTAGTTTATGAACACAAACTATTATTAATATCTATAATTTTCTTCAGTTTCTGTTGTACAACTTATGTAACACATTTAAAAAATAATCCAGGTCAAAATTAACATCTTAAATTTGCATTTCATATGAGAAAGACTGAATGATCTTTTAAAATAAACAGGAAAAGGAATATATGAGATAAAAGAAGATGAAAACCTGGTTGCTTTAAAAACTTTTTTCTTTAAAAAGAAAAAAACACACACACAAAATACAGTGAAACTTCTCAGGAGCGACCACTCTCCACAGTAAAATGGTCGTTGATGGAGGTTGGTCCTCCAGCTTACCTCCATTAACTTCAAAATTGTTATCAAAGGTATATGATTTTATTTTTAGCCAGTGTCATTTTCTTGGAGCAGAAATGCCACTCCTGTTAGCATCATGAAAAGACGAATCTATGAATAAAATTTAACCTCTCTAAAAATAATCCCAACTGATATAATTACGTGTAAAAACAAATTTACCAATTATGAATGATAAAGCTATTTCAAACAAATAAACAATTATGTTGTTTGTTTAAGTTTGCGTGTAATTCTATATCATAAAAATTACTTAGCTTTAAAAGATGAAAGAGGTCAGTTCAAGATTTTTTCTAAAATATCTTTTTGTTTCTAACATAACTTTTTGTTTCGAGTTTAACTTTCAAATTAAAGTAATTCATTGATAGCATCATCTTAAGTGCACTCTGATTGCAACATGAGGTTGTATTGTCAAAAAGAGCTCTCTAAATTAAGAGTCTCACACAAATATTTTGAAATTAAATTTTTTTTATGTTTGACCTTTTCCGCATTTGGTGCAGATGTTTGCCTAGTTGCTGAAAGAGGTTTGAATGGCCTCTTCCAAAGGTTTTCATAGACAAAAAGTCAATGGAAAAAATTATGTGTCTCCCAGAAGTTGTTGCTACATAGAGGTGGTCTTTCCTGGAAGTTTCACTGAATAAGAATAATGCAAATGAAATAATAATAAAATAATGAATATGTAATAAGAATAATGCAAATGAAAAAATATAAGTCTAGACTTTAAATTAAAAAAAAAAACAAAAAAAAAACTCAGAAAGCAATTAAATTATCTGCAAGACAGTACAAAAATCTGACTCATTTTCAGATAGGGACTTGATAGTTTTAAATACAATATAATATATTCAGTGTTTCAAAACTAAATCTTCAGATGTAAAACTAAGAAAAAATATTAACAATGGCCGATATACCTATATTAGACCATTATTGCAGAACATACCTCTTCATCGACTAAGTAAGTGTTAATCAGCACAGATGCAGAAGCTGCCAATAGCATTGAGAGAATTTCTCCTATTAGTCGAGGAACTAACCCACTAAACGGAATGGTAAAAACACTTACAAAATGAAAAATTTATCTGCAGAAAATGAAACAAAAAAAATTTATGATACAAGCAATTTTACACAGCAGGAGAGGTATATGCTATAGAGTAGTTTATATACTATATAAGGGTGCAATTTATTATATTCTGAAAATATTCTAGGTTTGATTTTTTTGAAAGCCCCAAGAATATTATCCATTACTTAACTATAGTGAAAAGAGTCCATTTATTATTTTTAAAAGTAACAAAGATTGTAGATAAATAAATTCTACAGTTTGAAATTTAAAAAAAAAAATAATCATGTCTAAAAGATTTGCAGCAAGCCATTGGCTACTATAATTGACACTAAACACAGCGACAATTGCTGTTCAAACAAAAATGGACTATGAAATGTAAAATCATTACAACCTAAATGCATAAAAACATCATAAATATTTACTCAGAAAATAAAACAAATTCTTGATAAAATTTTTCAGAAAAAAATTTTGTACTTAAATAAAAATCAGAAGTTTCACAAAATAATTGATAATTAAATAATTATTTTTCTTTTTCAAGTAAAAGTGCCGTTACGTTATAGTTGAAAAACTCATTTAAAAAGAATACACTGGTCGTAGACCCCCATTTTTGATAAATAATGTGACCAGATAGCTAACCTACTAAGTATAAACAAAAACAATAAATGTGAAAAGAATATGAAATGCTAATTTTTCTTAAAACATTTTATTAAACAAACATAACATTAGTATAACATCGCCAAACCAAAACATTATCGATCGTTCGGTAACTAAGCTAGCTAGGGAAGAGGTAGAAAAGATAAGTGACAATTCTTAATTTGATGGAGAATATTTATCACAGAGATGACAGGGTTGCTTTTGACTGAAAACTTTAACTTGTCAAGCTGGCAGTAAAACTGATGAGAGTAGCGCGCATTGCAAATATATAATAGTAAATAAAAAAATCAGATGTGAACACTAATTGTTTTAATTGAAAATAAACCAACCAAGGAGACAGCAGAAGAAAGAATAAATTTTCAAACAAGGAAATTACATTGATTAAAATTATTATTTCCTTTGAAAAGAAATTTAAAAAATAAATTATAAGTATGTAGGTAACTTTATCAACTTAATCTTTCTAAATTTCCTGGAAGAATTAGAGACTTAGATCATGTCCATATTGTTCCAAAAAATTTTATTGGATTTGTTCCAAAAATTTTAGTTACAAATATTTTCTTTTAAAAAAAAATCAAAATATTGAAAGAATTAAATCTTTTGAAAGCTTGATTTAATACTTTATAACTTGCTAATTTAAAGTCTCGCCCCCCTCGTGAAACTTATGAAAGTGGCCCACGTTTTGTCTTTGCCACCAAGTAATTAATGAGAAAAAAACAATGATATGTATCCATCGAAAATAAAATGACAGATATGTTGTTTACAGTACTTTTTTCTAATAGTTGAAGTATTAATTACTTATTTTGCATTATTAAACAATTACTTTAAAAAAAAACAAAAGTATGGATACATATAAACATTTTCGTTCAATGTTTTTCTAGATTAATTTCAAAAATATGGTAATAATCTTTTCTAAAATCTAAAAAAATATATCAAATACATATATGGAGTTAGAAGGGTGATAAACTTCTAACAATAATTAAAAGGGTGGAATGGGACAAAGCACGTTGGAAATCGCTGTTTTATGATAATAATGAAAACTTAGCAAGATGTAATTGTGCAGAAAAAAAAACACAACTTTGTAAAATGAAATATATTTGTAATCTTTTTTTAATATTTAGAAAAGATACTAAACTGCATTATTTTTTAGACTCACAAAAATATGCAAAAGTTGAGAATTATTCACTGATTAAAATCATTTTCATATGAAAGGAAAAATCTTGCCTTTTTCTTCATATTTTAAAAATAAAGCTATTTACCTATTTTAAAGTCAAGATAATTCTTTTCAGTAACCAAATAGAAACAGACAGTTTTAAAATTAAAGCTCTCCTTCAAGTTTTAGGCACTCAAACAAAGGCTTTTTTTTATTTCCTTGGGCAAAATGCTTCAAAGTCTTAAGTTTTTTTTAAAAAGCAAATTAGGGACAGCATTGGCTGTAGAGTAACTAAAGAGATACAGCGGGAGAAACCCCTCATAACAAATTCTCTTTCACCTTCATAAGTAACTATTTTATGTGTGAAATGCACAATTAATGCCCCTTTAAGAAGATATTACACACAAATATTATGGCAAGATTACTCAGAATTATGCAGTGTGGATATATAATCCTCATGGTATAATTATAAATTAACATAATAATTATAAATTTTCATACATAATAATTTTCATTTTGAATACATCTCTACTTCATTTGAAATTTCAGGATGCATTCTAGGGTAATTTGAAATCCTCTTTCTCTTAACCATTCAATTTTAAACTAATTACGGAAGTGAAACAGAATTAACAATGAAAAAAATCTCGTCCCACTATAGTGTCTTTCTAAGATACAAATTCGAGTTGAATAAACTAACTAGAAAATAATGCATAAAAATATCAGAAATTGATATACAGATCAGTAAATATAACAAAGCAATTTAAAAATATTTAAAAAAAAATTTCACATAAAAAACTTACGAGAAAAAGCCTAAGATACCATCTTCATTGAATATTTCTCTCAAGGATCCAAAGATACCTCTAAAAAAAAGATATATAAATTGAGTTAATCAATATTTTTAAAACAAAAATATTTTTTTCCATTCATTTATTTATTTTATCTACTTATTCAATTTATTTATTTATAAGAAAAAAGGACTTTAACATTGATTTAACTTACAAAAATTTAAATTCCAATTAAAAAAATTTATTTTTACTGTATTTTATGAGTAGACTTTTTTAACTTTCAAAATACAAGGAAAAATAAAAAATAGACTATTATATAATTATTTAAATCAGATGTTTGCAGACTATTAGACCTGTAAAAAAATTCAGGCATTAATGACCAACTCAATATATAAATATCAATTTACTCCATTTAAAAAAAAATTACGTAATTATTCTTTGTTGCATAATTTTTTTTACATATTAAAGAATTTATAACTTTGTTAATTTTGAACCAGATGCCACTCAACTAATATTAAAAAATTTAAACTTAAGTATTGCATTATAAATATGTTTTAAGGTTGAAAAATGTCTCCACAACAGAAAATTATAAAATTTTTGCTGTGTTGTTTTCTTAAATCTTTTTATATACAAATTTAGAATCAAAAAGAACTTAGTCAGGAAATAATGACTTTGAAACAGTTTAAAGAATTAATCTAACTAGAACTAGGAATAGGTAATTACATATCAAAAACTAGCAAGCAATGCCCTAAAACATTAAAATTACATTATTTAGAAGTGTGCTTTTCATTTACTTAATTTATTTACTACCTTCATAAAAATATATTTTTAAATTCTTAATTTTTCATGTAAATTAGAAAAATATCAGAGAGCATAATAATGCTGTCCAGAAATTTCAAGTGTTACAATATTATTACATTACCAGTGTATCACAAAGTGATTATAATTTAGAAGATAATGCTAAAATATATATACATACGAATATTTTGTTTCTCGGCCAACAAATTGTGCCATGGATCTCAGTGTGATAACTGAAAAATATAATATTATTGATTAAAACTTTAATAAGCAAATTTCAGGACAAATTTCTAAAATTGATCTAATAATATACATAAAAATGCAATAAAAATGCAACACTTTTTCAAATGCATAAAAAAAAAAAAGTTACTGGTAAACTAATTAAATAAATGTTAATTCTGCTGACAAAAGCAAGCAACAAACTGATAACTATAAATACTAACTGCATTTAGAAGTTGATTTCTCCGAGACTAAAGCTTGAGATCTCTGGATTAATCTTGATGCTAAACACCCCAAGAACATAGTTGAAATTTAGTTCTATGGGGTGGGGACAAAATAATTTTGATTTGTTTGTGTAACTTTTTATTTGGGAAGTGCTATAATTGCAAATCAAAATATGTCTATTTATTTAAAAAAAATTGCAATTGAGCCACAAGAAATTTATAATTTCAGTAGCTACACAATGTGTTATATTTTCCATTTCATCTAATATTATTCTATGACACTTAAAATCTTTTCATTTTATATCAGATCACTAAATTAAACTTTATTCAATGTAATCCAGTTTTTCTTCTGACTGCACAATTTTTAAATATGATTCAAGAGGAAATTATTTCATGGTTACAATTATCATCCATTCAATATAATATTAAACTAATAGCCCTCAATTTTTTCTTTATTTTTTAAATAAAATTTAAAATGTATTTATTAGTTTGCATTTAATTGACATACAATTATGTCCAATTCAATATTACAAATAACTACTTAGCTTCTGCATTTTCTCTAAATTTTATATATAAGGTTGAAATTAAAGTTATAATTTTAGTAATGCAATTATTTTCTTATTAGTATTATAAATAACTACAGCCATCATTAATGACAAAAAATCCTGAAACAACAAAATAGTTTCAAATTAGAGGAATTAAAATTGGAAATCACCACTCCCCACTAATCACAAAAATAAAAAATGCTTACAAATTTAAATATAATATAGATATTACTTGTTAACAAGAAATACAAAAAGGCAAGAGAGAAGTCAAATAATTAGATTAGTATACTTATCACACATATGCTTTTATTAGTCAATAAGGAAAGTTAAACATTGAGTAATAACCATTTTACTAATATTTTCGAAATTTAAAACTTTTCATCTACTTTTTTTTTTATTGATTTTACAGGGGTGTAGTACTTGATTTTGAGTGCCTAAGTGTGTTTTAAAAATTTCAGTATAACGAATAATTTTAAATATAGCAGGAAAATGTCATCTTTTCGGTTATTGAATTGTGAAATTTGTTAACGATAGAAATGTAGGGCATATTAAATATTTTTTAGCATTGATTTTTTTTGCTTTCTTTTTTTGACAATTTTGATTACTAAAAACACTTTACTTATCTTCTTCTAGTTCACCCTAGTTTCTTTTTCTTTCTTTTTTAAAAAAGTAGATCAAAAAACATTTTGTTCTTAGAATAAAATATAATTGTACTTTCACATTTGCTCAAAATTGAATGAGGCTGCACTGGAATTAGTATTCATATCTGGAAAGTAATGCAAGATAATTTCATTCAGTAAATTTTCCAAAAGAAATTGTACTACACAAGTAAATTATTTTAATCTTTTGGAACACCAAAATACCAAATATATATACCAAAAAGAAGAAATTATTTTTTCAATTTGACATCACGGAAACATATTGCCAGCCTTAACTTATTTAGTTTCTTCTTTTCCAACATCTAGAGGATATAGCAACTATCATAAGTATATGTTACTGTGAATGACCGAAATCAAGAGAATGTAGACTTTCCCCGGTGAATGTCAACAATCACATAGTCGCTTTGGTGAATGTTCAAAATATTTATTATATCCGATTTAATATTAATTTGTTCGCTAATATTATTATATTTATGCGATATTTTAATATCTGCTGAGGATAGATTAGGAGTAACAACAGTGTTCGAAGTACCGGTTAAATGTGTTAGTGGCATTTAAAAAACATTGAAGTACGACATACCTGGCAGTGATACTTAACTAGACCTAGTATATATTTCGGACATTTACCAAAGCGACTATGTGATTGTCAACATTCACCATTAGAAGTCAATAACCACCATTTTTGTCATTCACAGTAGCATATATAAACAGCACAGTATAGTATTGCAAGCCATTGATTAAATATTTTCTATTACTTACTGTAAAAAGGATGACTAACAATAATGGATGCAGTCCGTGCCACAGTTGATTTCATTAACTCATGAGCAAACAAAGCTAGCTTTTGTTCATCTGTTAATTCAGATTCTGATATTTGTTGCAACTGTTTATTAGAATCTAATGAGGGTACTTTCTGAAATGACAAACTAAATTATATTCTTCATAAAAATTGTGTTCAATTAGGAAGAAAGTAGAATTTTTTCACTATGAAATATTTTTCATGCTTCATTTTCTTAAATAAAAAAACTATAAATTTCTAAAAAATTATTCTAAGATATTTCTTTTATCAAATCCAAAACAATTATAGACAGATAAATTTTACAAACATTTTAAATAAATACTTCAAACACCTTAAATCTCAACAAAAAAAAACACACAATCTATTTTCTGGCCTAGTAAAAGAAGAAAGAAAAGAATATCAAATAATTTATTGTGGATTAGAAATGTTTTATTACTTTAACGATCACTCACTGCACTTCCAGCTAAAAAAATTTATACTGCTTTTCATAATCATTTACTTTACTTTTCCTGATAAATGCAGTCAAACAAAGCATAGATCATAGATCCAATAAAACGTAAATTTTGCTTACTATTTTATTTAACTCCTATAGTAAAACTTTGCATAAATCAAATAAATTAAAAGAGATGTGAAAGAGAAAACCTAAAGTATTATCCTTAAAAAAAAAAGAAAAAAATAGAAGTTCTCCAAAAAAAAAAAAAAAAAAAAAAACTTTTGCAATATTATTATGAGGGATGTGTTATGTGGCCGATTTTCGTACTTTATTTATGACTGATTTTGCTACTCTAATGCTAATTCTAAAATTACAACTTGCACAATATAATTATAAGGAGCATCTGTTATGTAAATGATTTACTAACTTTATTTATGACTAATTTTATCTGATGTGAGCTCCATGGAAAATTTTTAATTTTTAGCACAATGTATGCAATTAAATAAGATAAAAATTAGTAAATTTTTTTGTTATATTTTATTACAGATATGTTAATAAAATAAAATATTTGTAAATGAAATAAGAAACTGCCTTAAATGCATCCATGTGTAAGTCTATGCTAAAAAGTTTAAATAAACTCCAAATACCAAAAAGGTTACAAGTGAACAACAGTAACTTTATGTATAAATATATATCACTTTGATGAAATTTATGCATAAAATGTGTTTAAATTTTAAGAATATATAGATTAAATAAGGCATGCGTTTCTTTTCTGAGAAGGAATTTATAAAAACATTGTAAGAAGATAAAAAAAAAATGTACAGTTAAAAAAACCACATTAAAACCAAAAGTTATATTTACACATTTGACCAAAAATATTATCTTATACTCATTTAATAAACATTAATCCTGAAGAAGGAATAAAAAACAAATTTATAACTTTTACATTTTAAATGTATAAAAAGTACATAAAAGTATTGATGAAAACTTAGTTAAAGACAAAAAGAATAGTTAAAGCCAAAATAAGTAGTTTAACAGTTAAAAAGAACTAATAAGGTTAAGTTTAATAAAATTAAAAACAAACATGTTAAAACTAAAAAATCTGTCTCCTTTTCTAAAAGAAAAAGTAATTAAAAAAATACAATCAAATAAAAAACAATATCATATCACTATTTTAAACACCCAAATTTTACCTAGTATTCCCACGAAGCATTTTCTGAAGGGCTGCTTGTCCTTTGATCCCAATAAATGGGTCTTCTCTGCGATTTTTGTAAAAATAAGTTGCCACCACTTAAAAACACTGCATTTTTATTCATATTTCATCTTGAAAAAACAAATAATTAACTGTTTAAATAATAAAACTCAACCTTTTCAAAACTCAAAGCGCCTTTTTCAGAGGAAGCACCCAACCCTTTTTTTTTTTAATTCCTAGGGAGAACTCTGTTACCTATACTATAGCAAATAAAATAAAATTAATGCTTAAAACTAATCAAAACTATTTTTAAATGTATTTTTACAAAATTAGTTTTTTTAAAAAAAAACTTTAGATTTACCTCATATGCAATTATGTATGTAGACATGCTCACAAAATTTGTACATAACTTTGGAAATAAGCCTCTATAAAGCCCAAAAACTCCATCTATACTCTTTATATGTTTCACTGAAAGGCAAATAAACATTTTATTAAGCAGTAAACAAAATTTCAGTTAGTTTATTTTAAAAAATAACAATTCTATAACCTATTTATACATAGTTAATCTGAGAATGAAATTTCAGTTAGTTTATTTCAAAAAATAAAAATTCTGTAGCCTATTTATGCATAGTTGACCTTAGAATGTGACTTCTTTTGTCAGTCAAAATCCTGTTAAAAACTTGCGCAAAAATCAATTGAGTAAACAATTGATAATTATGCAGTAATAGTAAATAATTTATTTCAGAATAATACTTTGTTTATGCCTCAGAATTTGGTTAAAAATTTCTTACAGAATCTGTGCTCTAGACGAGTTTTTTTCAACCTGATTTATTCGAAGTAACAATAAATTATTTTAATGATCTATCTAGAACTGATAAGGCAAGTAATTTACATTATTGGTATAATCTTTACATATACAAAATTGTGGCACTTACACAATTTTTAGACTAATATGCTTTTGATGATTTAAACACTCTTTAATGAAAAATAATTTGAATATTTTCAACAAATGAAAGTATTTTGACCTTTAACCTATTTCAATATATATAAAACTTGTATTAATTCTAATTTTAAAAAAAAATGCAATAAGGTGATAAACAATCAAAATTAAAAAACGTATTTCAGAAATGTTTTTAAATGTTCAAGAATTCATCAATACTAGTTATTGAAAAATAGACTCCATATTTAAAGCTACCTACCATTCCTTCTAGTAAATCTACAATATTGTTATCTTCGCAAACTAGGTATAGTAAAAAAAAAATTTTTACAAATCAAAATATTCCAAAATGAAACAAACAAGATCAGAAACAATTTTTATACAAAAATGATTCAAAAAGCTAAATTAACTATTAGTTATAATAAATTATTATGAGAATAATGAAAAGATATCTTACTATAAGCAAATGCACCAGTCAGACCTAAAGCTGGTTTTCCTAATAGAGTCCTAGTTGGCTTAGGTGGGAATGGTTCATGCCCAATCTACGGAGGATAATATAATAATTTGCAAACTAAATTATTAATAAATTATAGTAAGTTTTTTAAACTTTGAAGAAAAATATTGATACATTATTAATAGATGAACAGGTCAATAAACATTTAAAAAATGTTCTAATTATCTTGAAATAATAGAATGTTAATAACAAAAAATTTTAATTACATAAGGTAAAAATATTTTAAAAAATAAAATATTTTAAAAAATAAAATATTAATAAAAATATGAGAGAATTACATAGCATAGTTGATCATAAAAACCTCAGCTTTCATTGAAACATATAACTTTACAAATTAATTTATTAATGAATCTTAATAAAGCTCACTGGAAAATCCAAATTATAAACACTTAATCTCAATCTTCTTAATCTATGGATTTAAAAGTAATCTCGATTAGAGTTTATGAATTTTTAGATGAAATTTTTGGCGGTTTTCAACATCCACAGAAATATAATGAAAAACTAAAGGGTAATTAAAAAAAAGAGAAAGGTGGAAAAAAGATTTTTCTTTAAGAAAAAGATGCATGAATATCAGAAATTAAATCAAAATTTCAGCAAACAGAAAACTCAATTACTAATTAATCTTTCCATTTTAAATTAATTGTTATCCCAAATGCAGTTTTATTTATATTTTTAAGAACATTAAGAAAACTTTTATACTTGCTTCACACAAGCTATAGTTACTTAACTTCTCTTTATCTCATCTACTTTACCTACAAAAATTATTATATGTCAAGGGAGATTTTAATATTATAGTTAGTATCTATGGCAAATAATCAGCAAATTTCAATGTCTTTCAATACAAGCAATGGGACTCAATCTGGGGATATTTCTGCATTATGATCTGTTGCACGAACTACAATCGCCAAAGTACCAAATAGCTTTTAAACTTGAAAAAACTATAAAAAAAGAGAAAAAAACATAGAGGTTTGTTTGGGAATGAGTGTTATTTTCTTAGTTTCTTGCAAACTGCTGTCTGCAAGTCGCTAAGACTTGGAAATTTTGAGATAGATCATGATATGGAAATCTTTTTATAAATTAAATTTAAAATCAAAAAAACATCAAAGACAGAGTCCAACTAGAAAGATATAACTTCGAGCCACATCGGAGCAAATATTACATTTATGAGAGAATAAACATTTTTTTAAAAAAATAACTAACAATGAGCTTTTCTTTGCCTGATGCATAAGTAGCTTGAAAGAAATTAAAAGTTTCTCTAGAAAGCTACATTTTACAAAACTAAAAATAATTTCTTTTGGAAGATAAAATAAAAAAACTGACTCAAAGCCTGAAGTAAATGAACGCAAATGTTGAATTTTAAGGGAATTTGAACTAAACACTTTCTCTAGAAGTAAACATTATATTACCTGAATCAATACTTTCACATATTCAAAAGGATGACCAAGAGCTGTAACACCCAATTTTCCGAAAAGGTGAAACCATTCAAATCGATCTGCATTGTAATCTCCGCGATTTTGCATGACTAGAATTAATTAATTTCAATTGCAATAAAGGAAAAATAAAATAGTAATAGTCTTTGAACCTTACATAAGCAAAAATAAATACAAATAGCTCAGTAGGAGAAGTTAAGTTAAAGTTGTAGTTTATTTTAACCAGTAGGCAGAAAAATTGTTTTACTCTTTCCTGATAAGTATAAAACAAGCTTATAGCTTAAATAGAAGATAATAAAAAAGAGACTCAGCAGCACGAAGCCTCCAGTAAGCCAGTGACCAAATCAGTTGTTGTTCATTTACGTCGCACTAGAGCTGCACAATGGGCTATTGGTGACGGTCTGGGAAACATCCCTGGAGGATGATCCGAAGACATGCCATCACAATTTTGATCCTCTGGAGAGAGGATGGCACCCCCCGCTTCGGTAGCCCGACGACCTGCACGCGAAGTCGAGCACTTTACAGTAGAACAGTTTAACGAGGACCAATACCGCACACCCTCGATCCCTACGCAGGCTGATCCAAGTGGTCCCCCACCCGCACACTGACCGTAGCCAGTGAGGCTTGACTTCGGTGATCTGCTGGGAACCGTGTCTTAACGATCAGTCCACTGCTGGACAGTGACCAAATCAGACAAAATAACAAAGTAAAACAATCAATTCAGCATGGGCGTCGTGCCATAGGCGTCGCCATTCCTTTCAATATTTCAGACTTGAAGAAAATTTTCCTAAATCTCAATCGATTTAAATTCACCAAAGCAAAAGGCAATAAAGAGAAAAAAATAATTGTAAATAACCTTCTTGCAGATATTTAAAATATAAGAAAATAATTTTTCCTATATTTGTAATTTAGGACACTATTATGACTGCGTATCTTAATTTTGTCCCCCTCGAAAATTGGAAATTTCCGATGGGTTCTGCCTCAATTCGTCTCGCGCAATTCATCATAGCGACAATTCATCTCGCACAATCGGGTCGTGGAACGATCCGTCGGGAGAACAATTCGCTGCAGCAACAATTCGCGATCGCAACGAACTATAGGGGGCGTTGTTGTATGAGACGGATACCTGCGATTTCCATATGAACAGTTATTCAGTTACTCTAGAGACGTCTTTAATGTAGCACGTAGCTTTGCAACGTTCCTTCTTTATTGTGGCTAATTAAATTTAAAAAAGAAAAATAGTCGCCAGTACAATTCATCATAGGCACGACTAAAAGCAACGACAATTTGTTGTGGACAAAACTTGTTGCAACTACAATTCTCCGTGGGTACAATTCGTCTCTGCATAATTGGTCGGCCAGGATCGGAGTGGCCATAGATCTAAAAATGCTATTGCTACCTGGTCCCCAGTAAATGCGGTGGCCCTTCTTAAAGGTGGGGCCCTAAAACCCCATGTCCTCTTGAAACGAAAAATACAAAAATAAATGAAGAAAGAAGGAATTTAAAAATTAATGTATTTTTAAAACATAATTTACTTTTTTTTGCACTATGAATTAAATGTTAATTTAAAATTTTATTTAATGAATATTTTATTATTATAATTAGTCTGAAGCTATGTAAATGCTTCACAAATTAGGAACCATAAGTCTTAGAAACTGCATCTTCAGCCAAATGCATTTGCATAAAATTCAGAGTTTACAAACTTTTATGTGTACTAACCGGGGCCCGAACCGTAAAATGTTTAGGACTAAAGTGCTCGTAAAAAAATCAGCTCCCTCCTACCCTAAAGAAAAAAAAAAACGGTGAAACGCTTTCGCTCAAAATGATGAATTGAATGAATGATGAAACAAAAGGAAGATACTTACGATTGCGGCCTATTTTTGTATAAATAAGGAGTTAACAAATTTTTAAGAGTACAATCCTGGGCCTCATCTACAAAAGGTCTTAGTCAAATGAGCCCCTTAAAAATTTGCCTCCCTCCTAAAAATAGAAGAAGAAGAAAAAAGGAGAAAATACTGCACAAAATGATACTTCAACTTTGCAGTGATGAATTATGAAACAAAAACATACTTAATACTTTAACACAATTCGCATTATATTCTGAGGCTCCCCTTAAATCCCCTCATAGTATCCTCCGCTTTGTTTAAAGAAGGAGCGTTTCAACAAATGCAACCAAAAGTGAAGTCTCTAACGATTACCTGGATACCAGCACACTTTGGCATTCCTCCTATCGAAATTGCGGATAGACTAGCTAAACAAGCCACCAATGCAGCTCGAGCCATCCCCTTTATCTCTCCCGAAGACTCGTCATGTTCATCATGTTTAGACTCAAACCGCGGACTTAATATCCTCTGGATCAACTCGAAATACCACAAACGCTTCCACTTTGGTCACCCAATTAACAAAATTTCTCTCAATCAACTACCAAACAGTAATTACGACATTTTAATATCTCGTCTCCGAAGTAGCACATTTCAGTTAAATGCAATGCAAAATAGGCTTTGCGACCTCCCCTTTGTGTGCCTCCATCGGGGTATTCTGACTTTTCTCTCACAGTCTACTCAGCTATGAACAACACAAAAATCTTTTAAGAAATTTAGTGTTCTTTTCAGGTTTGACTAGACGATTCTAGTCCCCAACCTACAAATCTCACATGTTCATAAATGCAACAAATTTTTAATTTCATCGGTGTTTGCTTCCCCGATCGCCTGGGGAAAAGAGTGCTTCCGTTAAGAGTTTTCCATTTTCCACTGAGGAATGTGCGTCTATCCAAAAGTGTTGGAACCATTAAATTTTGAATTCTAGGAAAACTGCAAATTTTGCATTGAATTAGTTTAAAGTTTCTTCATGAACATCTTTTACTTTCACTTTTCCATCATCATCATCAACTCAACACATCACCTACAACCGAACTCTCCCTTACAACACAGAGGATAAAAGCGAAGAGCAAAAATCCTCTTCTTGGAGTTTTCAGATCTTCACGTGTTCGTGCTTTTAAAGTACACTTTTCTCCACGCGTGCCGAGAAACAGTTGCTTAAGACCAGTGTTTAGAGAAGATAGGCTTTTTGGAAGAAAGGTCGTGTTGAAGTTTTTGTTCGAATCATTGTAGCTTTTCAGCGTATCATTACTTTTGTTTTGGATGACAAGCGAACATCCATGAATTTAAAGCAAGGTGATAAATAATGCCCTGTTTATTTCAGGATTACCAAAAAACGGGTAAGCCACTTTGACTCTCTACCTTTTAGGGACTATCCGGTCAAAATGACCAATCTCTTAGATTACCAATGGTACTCCAAAGAGCCCATTGAAGATATACTGGTTTAAGCCAAAAATAACGGCGCAACAGACTTATGGTTTAGCATTGAAACAAAAGAAAAATCTTGTGCTATACCACAGAATTAAGTCTACTCATCATGTTCCGATGTGTGAAGCTAGAAGAATAGCATATTTAAAAAAAACTCATACGCAGAAATAACTCAGTCTGTGCCAGGAGAATACATTACCCGAGGGCGAGTTAAAATAGGAACTTAACAAGTTCACGGGATCCATGCAACAGAGAATACCTGCACAGAACAAGTTTCTATACTGGCGGCCCAATAAATTGAGAATTTGACGGCCTCTATTAATAATATACTTACCCCAGCGATAACAAATATCAAACGAAACACCATTCCCCAGGGTGCATCTACAGAAACCAAAGTCTCACCCCACCCACCCGACTTCTCTCCAGAGCGAGCAAAAAATAAGAAGAAATCCAACACACCCCCAACTTATGTGCAATTGACTTCAAAACCTCTCCCAACAGCTGTCCAACCTGTAGTCCAAGATCTGCATATGCCTATGGACAGCTCCTTATCAATGCCTCTAATGCCGTTGAATAACGATGAGGATTAATTATCTCTTGATCCTTTATAAAATGATTTTTAAGAAGAAAAAAAAACTATTACTACTTACTCTGTCCCAGGCGTTTAGAGAAACTTCAAAAAAATTTTTTTTTCTTTATTTCTTATAAACTATGTTAATTCCGATATTTAATATCCTTCAATGGAATGCTAGAGAAGGCCGGGATAGCCTGGTCGGTAGGGTGCTGGGCCCATGTCCAAGAGGTCGTGGGTTCGATCCTCACCAGCCGAAGACTCCCCGTGTAGTAAATGGTGACTGATGCACGTTAAATCTGTCGAGTCTCAAAGTCCTCCATATTTCCATAACAAATCAATACCTCTGGGGTACTGATCCAGGAGTTTCCTTGTCTTCTGGATTGGTTCAAAATTACAAAGCTACGGAGTTGAACATTAGTAGTCGTAAACCCATGAAATTGGGTCGGCTGTTCAACGACGGTTATAAAATAAAATAAAATGGAATGCTGGAAGACTTAGAAATAAAAGCCACCGATTGACTCAAAACATTTTCACGGAGACTGATATCAACGCCATCCAAGAATCGTTTCTTCAAGCAGATGATCAGTTAAATTTAAAAGGTAAATTAACCCTCTGACAGGATCGTGACCCCCTAACCAAAGAGGGGGCACCCATAAAACATATCCCATTTCAAAGAATTTATTTCCATAATCTCCCCCCTTCCCGAATTGAGATACTCGGTGTCAAAATCCAGGTTAATTACGGTAGTAAAAATTTATTCACCAGGCAGAATGTATTTCGTACAATGGTTGAAAAATTTTCTTTCCAGCATTCACAAACCTTTCATCATCGTCGGAAATTTTAACGTGAGACACCGTGCCTTCGGCTCGGTCTCGGCCTCCCAAACTGCTAAAAATTTTTTTGACTGGATCCTGTCAAATAATATTACTATCCTCAATACAAATACTCCCACCCATTTTAGCGGTCCGCATCATCAACAGTCATTACTAGATCTTACTCCAGTTTCTCCCGAACTTTTCCAAAAATCTTCCTTTTCAGTCTTTCTAGACCCTTTTGATAGTGAACATTTCCCAATTTAAACTAAAGTTAACTTCATTGGTAAAATGCACAAAATGCAATCGTTCAAGTTCTGTCCAATAATAATCTCAACGCAAGGAATTCTGCAGTCAAAAATAATACCCGAACCCCAAAATATTCCCCTCATCCCACGACTCCGTGGTCGGACTAAAAATGCGCTTTTCTGTTAGGTCAAAAGCGCAAATTTTTGCGGAAAGCTAAAAAACAAGTCTCATCAACACTTTGGCTCAAATACAAACAATACTCCGCACTACTCCACCATTACATTAAAAGCAGAAAAAGAATTTCTTGGGATAACATTTGTGCCAATTTAGGGTCCTCAAAGAACATTTTTAAAATCTTAAAAAGTATCTCAACGAGAAATTCCTCATGTCCCTTAGGAAACTTGATTTTAACCCACCAAGCGACAGTTATCATTTGTCCACTCGACCAAGCTAATCTCCTCGGTGAAAACCTCTTCCATGCTCAAGGCCCATGCTAAATCCCTTTCTCGCTTTGGGGCACAGGCAACAACGCTTTGGGTACCCCTTTCTCGTCTACCGAACTGCAAGCAGCTATACCTCAAACAAAGAATACGGCTCCCGGACCAGACCACACTCCGGCTAACCTCATTCCATTTATATTTTTTTTCATTCACTCCCGTTACCCAAATAAGATCCCTAACTTCTTTAATGACATTCAAGATACAGCCCACCCCCTAGTTCATGGACCCTAACGAAAATCGTTCCGATCTTAAAACCAAGAAATTAACCCTCAGAAATTCGCAGTTATCGACCGATTGCTCTCACCTTTACTTTCGCGAAAGTCTGCGAACGTATTCTGCTGCAAAGGCTCCTTAATTTTAGCCTTCAACAAAATATCTTCCCTCCCTCCCACACTGTCTTCCTCCCTTTTCGAGACTGGAATACAACTCACTCAATACTGTACCATGACATACTTGAAGCAAGTGAACGGAGGAAATATATCGTTTGCGTTGCACTCGATCTTGTCTCCGCATACGACAACGTATGGATTGATGGTCTCCTCACTAAACTTTTCTCGGCCGGCATATCTGGAAAAGAGGCGCTCTTCTTACAAAACTTTCTCTCAAATAGAACCTTCCACATCTCTTGGAGCAGCACCCGATCTAACGATTTCCATCAACACCAAGGCCTCCTGCAAAGCAGTGTCCTCTCCTCCCTTCCTTTTATGTTTTATCTTAAAGACATTCACAAAAACCTTCCCGCTGGAGTTGGAATTCTTGTGTTCGCTGATGACATCTATATTTATTACGCTGCAAAATATTTTGACAGAGTCATTGCTAAACTCCAAGATGCCCTCACCACCATCCAAATTTGGTGCACAGACTGGAAAATTGCTATTTCACCCTCAAAAAGTGCACGACTCTCGCCTCCGATTCAGTTAACAATTTTTAACGAAAGAATTCCTCAATTAAATGTTATGAAAATTATGTATAAATTAATGTTTTTTTAAGAAAAATCACAGCTAATTTAAATAATTATAAATAACCTTGCAGATCTTAGAAAATATAAGAAAAGAATTTTTCTTATGTTTGCAATTTAGGAAACTATTTTAACTGAAATTTCCGATGGGTTCTGCCTCAATTCGTCTCACGCAATTCATGCGACAATTCATCTCGCACAATTGGTCGTGGGACAATCCGTCGTGAGAACAATTCGCTGCAACAACAATTCATCGTGAGCACGACACGCTGCAAGTACAATTCGTCTAGGACACAATTTGTCGCCGGCACAATTCATCTTAGGCACGACTAAAAGCAACGGCAATTTGTTGTGGGCACAACTTGTTGCAATGATTATTCTCGGTGGGTACAATTCGTCTCAGCATAATTGGTCGGCTAGGATCGGAGTGACCATAGATCTGAAAATGCGATCGCTGCCTGTTCCCCAGTAAATGTGGTGACCCTTTTTAAAGGTATGTTAGAGCATGGCAGCCCAATTCTCTTCTCTGCGCCAAAATCCCACCTCCGAGTAGTTGAAACAATATGCAACTCTAGCCTCCGAGCAGCAATGGGGCTCCCACGCTGGACTCCAATTCATATCCTTCACAAAGAAGCTGGCACCACCTCAATATCGCACAGACTCCTTTTAGCAGCAAAAAAATTCTACCTCCACCACTGTTTCCTTGGATCTCACTCCCCAATGAATCGCCTTTTGCATAAATTCCATTCTTTTTCTCAAGTTTCAGGACATCTTCAACCAAAAAGGCATAAGTAAATACAATATCATTCCCTTCCACATTCCAGTTTTCCTAACAGATCTCCCGAACCTCTGTCTTTATGTACATGATCTTCCATATCAAACTACGAAAAATCCCAACGAAATCCTCGCTCTCTATCACGAAACCCTCCACACCCTTTGGAAAGATTTAACCATCCTGGCTACCGATGCCTCGAAATCCAATACGAACACAGGTATTGCCGCTATTAATTCAAGGAACAACATGTGTTATATCTCTCAAATCCATCCTATTAACTCAGTTTTTACCGGAGAAGTTTTAGCGATTTGGTTAGCAATCACAAAATTCACCACCCTAGTATCTTGATTACGTTATTTTATCGGACAGTAAGTCCGCAATCACTGCCTTCATCTCGGCTACCCATAAATCCCCTCACAGAATCCTCCTCTTACAAAAACAGATCGTTTCAGCAAGTGCAAGAGTGAAATCTCTTACGATCGCCTGGACACCAGCACACGTTGGCAATCCCCCCCCCAACGAAACCGCGCATAAACTGGCCAAACAAGCCACCAATGCCCCTCTAGCCTTCCCTTTTATCTCCCATGAAGACTTGTCATATTCAGCATGTTTAGACTCAAACCACGAACTCAATAACCTCTGGATCAACTCAAAACACCACAAACGTTTACCCTTTGATTACCCTGTTAATAAAACTTCCCTCAATCAACTCCCAAACCGAAAATACGACATCTTAATCTCGCGTCTCGAAAGCAACGCAATCCAACTTAAAGCAATATATGCAAAAATAAGGCTCGTGGACTCCCCTTTGTATGATCATTGTCAGTCTGCTGAATCTGCTAACCACCTCCTCTTTGAATGCAAAAGGTTCGAACCTTCCCACTTTCCCTTCATCGTCTGCTTAGCTATGACTAACATTATAGTCTTCTAAAAAACTTAGTGGTTTTTTTTTAAATTTTAACTAGACGATTCTAGTTTCCAGTCTACAAATCCCTAATTAAATACAGTAACAAATTTTTAATTTCATTGTTGTAAGCCTCTCTGATCCCTTCGGATATTGTTTTTTTTGTTAAGAGTTTTACTTTGTTAAATGTGTGTCTCCAAAAGTATTCGAACCACCAAATTTTAGATTTTAAATTCTCAGAAAAGTGAACATCTTTGCACTTTCACTTTTTCATCATCATCAACAACAACAACAACTCAACTCAATTCCCCTTACAGTACAGAGGATAAATGGGAAGAGCACAGTTCCTCACTTCACTCAACCAATCCTCTCCCTCACCATCACAAGTCCTCTTCTTCATCCAACCCAAGAATCCTCCTCTTCATCAAACTCAGGAACCGAAGAGTCCTTCTCTTTTCTAGGAGGTGAAAGTTTATCTCTAGTGTAATAAATAGGATGTCTGGTAAGAAAAAATATTTTTTATTTTAAATCGTTATTTCTGACGCGCTCTGCAAGAATGTAGAATTGAAGCTTAACAAGACAAACTTTTCAAGATTTTTCTAAATTGAAAAATTAATCGTCTTAAATATTATAACATTATCAAATATTTTATTATATCTGATGACAAAAGAAAATCTTTTATTAACTTTGAATAATGTTGCATAATTATATAGATATGAAGACGCACCTTTTTAAGAAACCTAATTCGTTTTTTTCCCCACCTCTCGAATATAATCTTAAACAATAATTATTTCAAGAGTTTCGTAATTGTATTGAATTTGGAATACGAGATTAATTTACGTATTTAATTTTAAATTGATGAATTTGTCCGGTTTCTTGATTTGACTAGTAACTCTGATTATTCTTTTTCTCCCTTAAGCAATAAAAAAATAGAAAATTGTCCAAATTCAATCACTTGTTAATAATCTAGTATCTGAAACTTTAAAATTTCTCGATTCTGTTCCTTTCTGGAGATCTTTTGCTACCCTAGTCACTTTAAAATTTGTTACCTAGATTTTCGAAATTTGTAAAAGGGGGCGAGACCCTATATAATTTTTTTTAGAAGTTGCTTTCCTGACATTTTGCAATTATCTTTGAAATATAATTACCTTTTTCAATTTTTTGGTTTCTAATATTTTGATTTATATTCTGAATAAATTGTATTAATATTGCCTTCAAAATCAATAAAATACTAAATTTCTTACTGTAAAGTTTTTTTTTTCATCAAGAAAATCCTAAACTTTCAAAACAAAATGAAAATTTACAAGAGTTTTGTAAATTGGGTAAAATTCTGGAATCATTACCAAATGGCAGTTTCCAAATTAGTACTGTCTCGGGAAAATAGGTTTTTTCTTATCAATGTAGGCTTCATGATTTCAAGTTTTTCCAGTGATTCTTTACATCGGAACTAGTATTGAAAACTGTAATATATATTATTTTATAAAATCTACATAGTAAAACAAATTTGTAAATTTTCGTTAGAATTGGTTTTAATTTGCAAACGTTATCGGGTATTAGAGTATGAAAATCTTTGTTTGAAAAAGAAGTCTACAACTAATGAGTGTTAATCTTAATTTATTTTGCTTTTTTCCGAATTTTCTTTTGTAAGTTTACAGTAAGGTTATCGAAACACATTTTTAAATTCACTCTTAAATTATTGACTCTCTTATTTTATTTTTAACTTCGAATGCTAACTTCAAATCTAGGAGTCTGTTTAAAAATGACGAGTCCTTCATGAATTATTTTTTCCTGAAAACGTTCCCTTTACAAACTATTTGATCCATACGATTTGATACTATCTGTCGAAATCCTGCTAAAAGTATTTTTCAAATTTCTTTTACCGAAGAAAAGTTTTGAGTAGCTTGCACTTGAATTAAAAGCTTCGATTTTACACAATACGGGAATAATATCACTGGTTTCATAATGAATCCAACTGAAAAGTAATATTGACAGAAACAAAAATATTTAATAACATTTAAAAAAATTAAGGATTTGTAAACAAAATAAATGGCCGTCAGCAGCCGAAATACAAAATATTATAAGATCTATCTTAACAGAGAAAAACCACCCTTACGCAGCGGCCCCTCTTCATTTACTCTTTTACTTTCAGTTGGGACGTACTAATTTTAATTGGGTCGTAATCAACTCAAACTTTAGCAGTGATCCCTTATCAATAAACTATTGAGAATTGATTGGAATCTGAAACAAACTAATATTTTAAATATTTCCATGAAATTATTAAACTTTTCTGAAATCTCAAATTTGGCAACTTATTTCCATATAAATTGAAGCAATTAAAATCTGTGAATAATTCTGTAACTTTATAATAAAAAATAAATAAATATCATTCACTTTTCCTTTTCACAAAACTGTGGCTATTTTCGGATTGACCACTTGCGTTGTTTAGCAAGGTGAATTCTTTCCTTAAATGGCAAAACGTAACATTTTTCATGAATAGCTGTTAAAAACTCGCAAGTCTTGTAATTTCATAAAAGCATTATTTATTTTAATGACAAAAAGACTTAGTTAAACACTGTAATGAAGGTTCATTATAAGAAATACTTATTCCTCGTGCATGAAATAAATGGTTAATTCTTTTTGTTTTGGAATTGAGATATTGTCAAAAGATTATATTTATAATAAAAAATAAATAAGCCACTTAGCCATTTAATAATACAGCATTAAGCACCAGTTTTTTTCTGCGTTAAAGGTAAAATCTCACAAGCACTGTTCACTTCCAAACAAAAACTTTTCAAATTTGCGCTTATTTAGATCTAAGAGAAACAATTATTCATCATTGAAATATCTTTAATCTAAAAAAATCCAATTCTTTATAAATTTTTAAACATGAATGAAAAAAAATTCAAACTGCCTTATTTTTATTGAATATTTTAGTACAAATGTAATCCCGGTAATATAAGATTTTTTTAGTAACTATTAGACTGCTTTTTTTATGATTAAAAAATACCGAAAAATTCTAAAAAACAGATATAACCCTAAGGATGAGGATAAATTGTACACAGATAAATTATTAAAATTATAATATATTTTTCAAATTGATCTATATTTTTCTCTATGTTGAACCGAGCTGTTTTCATAACCTCCATCTTTTTCATTATCACTATGTATTTTTGCTTGTAAATAAAGCGTTAGAAAAAACACCATATAAAATGGGGCAGCTGTCACCATATAAAATGGGGCAGGGTCAGAAAAAATATAAAATGGGACACCTGTGTCCCACCTGCGTCAAAGGATAAGAATTATGAATTAAAAGGCCTCACTAACTGCATTTTTCGAAAGTAAAATTTCGTACGAAATCTGTTTTTGTTGTCCGTAAAAAAGACTTTGAAATATTTTAAAATAATCTCTTCGTAAATCAACAATATAAATTTGGCGTCACATCTTCACAAATTACGTTGTACAGCGTAAAGTGAAAACGAAAATACATATAATTCTATTCGATAGATATTGAATCTGAGTTCTAAATTAACTAGAGCATATTTATAAAATCTTGTTTAGATAACGTTAAAAAATTTTATTAATTCCGTATCGTGTTTTTTCTTAAATTCGGCCCTTATCGGTAGGATGCTCCTATTTTTCTTTCCCGCAAAATCCTAAAAATGAGGATTCATTTTACACAGAAAAATTTTTAAAATATATATTTCAAATTAATCCTTATTTTTCTCTGTTGAGCCCAGCTGTTTTCCTATTCTCCTTCATCTTTTTTTATCTTACATTTTAAACTCCACTCTGTGGAGGACTAATAGATTTATTGTTCTTTAAGCTTTATATTTGGTTAGGGACTTATGTACTCAGTCACTAGTTATTGTATCACTGACCGCAGTTGGTTACCTGAGCCATTTTCTTAGTGTTTCTAAGTAAATGATCTTCCTAAATTTATTTTAGAATGATTACTGCAGAAAATTTTTAGAATGTTGTGGAAACGCTAGTTCGCTATTTCACTATAGTTATTTTTACCTCTATTTTAATGTTACTTTTTTATTCCAATAAACAGTATGGCTGCGAAAAAATGTACATGAAATATTTTTATTCTAATCTTAGATTAATATCTATGTTCAAACAAAATAAGTGATAAAAAGTTCATTTTATTTTCCTTCTAATAACATGTATCGAGCTATGAAAGTTTTTATTAAGTCAGTTATTTTCAAAGGTTAGATCAAATTTTCTGGAAATTTCATTTATACCAACCATGAGCTCATATGCAAAGTTTTATTTGATGTTCAGATGCTAGTTGTTTTTTTCCCCCCAAATTATTGTCAAAAAAAAAAGGACTAACTACGTGCAAAAGATATAAATTAATATCTGAATAAGGAAGAAAATTTTTTCATAATGTGACACCTGTATTTGTGTAAATTGCAGTAAAGCTAGAATTGGAAACAGCAAAGCCCGCTTGTCAGATAAAACAAAACTCTGAAAAGAAGAAAAAGATTATTGTTTAAAATCCCAACAAACTACTAGTTATGATTTAAATCAATAATTCACTGCAATTTATCTCGAAAATGATTTGTAAAAATTTTAAAGTGTTTTTCTTTACATTAATAATATGCTGTATGATTATATGTCATGATATGTGTATATTTTTAAACTCCAGCTTTGGGGCAATCTTTCAAAATGTATACAGGGGGATTCAGTTCAGCGATTGCAAACTTAAGCGTAAGACACATCATAGGAAACAAAATCTCATAGTATCTCGTGACCAGGTACGCCGGTAGGAGCGCTTTCCCATTATGAGTCGACTATTCATGCCCATTTGAAGCGGTACTCTTATCTGAATTGTCTTAGTTTCATGTTTTATAATTATAGTCAAAATAAGCCCGAAATAGGTGTTTTTAAGTTATTCACTCATTTTGCGAACTAATTGGTGAGCTTTGCAAGTTGGTTTTCAAATCAATAACTAAAGATGAAACAGCTAAATCTGAACCTATTTGAGTACAGTTTTTGATAATTATTAAAAAACAAAGTTTAATTTAGTTTAAAAAAAGTAATATTTCGAATGCGCATGAACAGCTCGTCTATAACGGGTAAGTGCCACTAGTGGCGTAGGATGACATTTGTATACCGATGATCTTAATTCTTTTTAGCCTTCCAATTTCTTTTACATCAGAATGGATGAGAGAACAGGGAAAGACACAGTAAAGTAACAAGTCCGTATCTTCCTTAGAATTACATAGGGTCAAAGGAAGGCTGAACCATCTTTACTGTTCGTCTTCGACATATATTTTTCCCTTTTTCTTTACTTAGTATTGCTTTTTCGCTGTAATTGTAATAAGGCTTTTTTATGATAAAAATTTAATTAGTAGTATTTGCTTGCTTACTATTTGCGCATTAAAAAAGCTTGGGAAAGATAGAACTTAAAATATATATTCGAATTCATTATGCGCAATTTGATCTAATTTTAGACGCTTATGTTTCTTCTATTTTTTTTGTTTATTTGGTATATTAATAGAAATATAAGGGAATACTAGCAGTTTTTAAAGAGTGTCTGGAATATGTATGAGGAGTTAAGAGTTCAATTTTGGGGGTCTATAATTTTTGTGGCAGAATTAGATTCTTAAAAAAAAAAAAATTTAAGCTTAAAACTTATTTTAATTTGAAACTACATATATATGAACTATAGGTCGAAAATTTCCTGCTTTTTTCACTCTTATTTGATTGTTACAGTAATAGGATGAGTCATTTACTGTGATAACGACCGGAACAGGTCCGTTCCTAACGCTGTATCTGTTTAGAAAATTATTACGGCTCCTTCGAATTTAGAAAAAAAGAAATAATTTTCGAGTTAGATGAAGCCCATCTAATATCTAATGCCTCTGCTCCAAAAATGTATTAAGTTAACACTTAATTAAAATGTTTCCCGGGAATTATTCCACTTTTAGAAGCTACACTTATTTTATGTTAGTAAAATTATGTTAATGGTATGGTTATTACATTTATTTATGCTAATAGAATTCCGACGAATTTGTATTTAGATAAAATTTATAATAAAATTATGTAATAAAATCTATAATAAAATTTAAATTAAAATTATTTATAATGCTTATTTTGAAACATCAATACACTAAGAAATTTTAGTGTTTCTCAAAATCAAAAATAATGGTAACTACTTAACACCCCAGAGGCGTAGTGAAACGTCATATGTAACTCTTGGATTTAGATGTTGCTCTACACCAAGATTCAAGGATGTTCTGTTATACCACTTGGTGTAAAGTTTCTGCAACCATTTTTTTATGCGGTACACTCAAATTTATAATTTACAGTATGATATGATATACATAGGAGTCAAGAAAGCTATTTTTACGTTACAGTATAAAGAAAGGATTATTAATTTAGGATGCAGGAACGCAAAATATCTTATATTAAAATTAAATTGTTAATTTAACATACATTTAGGACAGTGAGAGAGTATTAATATGGAGACAAAACTAAAGCGGATAGAAATCGAAAATTATTTAATAAAATTTATAGTTTTATGTGAATTTTCTTATGAAAGTGAAATTATCTTAATTATACTACTAAAAACATGCATGCTTTTTATCAGAGGTAACTACTGTTTCTGCGGAATGTTTGAGAGAGCTCGTATTGTAAGCAAACTACTGACGTCATTTGACAGTTTCTAATCTTACGCCTATATTGGTGAAAATAATTTTTAAAGACAACTGATCTTAGGGTAAGCTTTCTGGTTTATTGGTGTTAAGATTTAACAACACTTATTAAATTGTGCATGAGCTCTTAATTTAGTTTTAATTTGAAATGACATACAATTTTTAGAGTTTTTCATCACTGAATTTGGATAGCTAATGCATTATAGTTTTTAAGTGTATATATGTAAAGTACATTAAATCTTTTGTTTTTGACGTATGCCTGTTTTAGGCAGTAGAGGTGCTATTGTTCTTGTTCTTCAGTGGCGCCATCTATGACCAAGAATTAAACCTTTTAATTCTCAAATGTGAATTTTTCGTTTTATTTTGCTCTTCTTTTTTTAATTGTTCTGTTTCCTCTGCAGATTCAAATGCGGAACCTTCGTCTAGTTCTGAGTTCTTCGACGCTTCGACTGGCGAAGAAGTTGAAAAGAAAGGTAATTATTTACTTAAGTTAACATTCAAGCACTGAAGAAGGTTCTTGTTTATATAACTGAAACTATAGTATGACAATTTATGTACTTTCATTTGTGCTTTATATACATTGTTGCTTTATATACAAGTTGGTTTTTGCTTAAATATACATTTGTTATAAGCAAACATATACTACCATTTCCTTTATATATACATTTTTCATTTGTAGAACACTTTGTGTCTACGCATTAATGGATTTTAGTCGTGATTTCAGTAAACCTAAACTGGCCTTAATTTTCGCAAAAAATAGTTTTTATTTTTACGTTCGTCATGTAAATTCCAAGCTCTCTATAGTATGTGTCATTTGTTTGAAATACTTTTAAATTGCTTAAACCATTGCTTAATAGTAAGCATAACGCTTAACGTAAGCATAACGCTTACTATTTTAATATTTTTAGGAAATTAAAAATAGTCACAAAACATTTTAACAAGAAAATAATCTTTTAGAAAAGAATTACGCTTAAAAATAAGAGCTTGCGATGGTCTTGTTAGAAACCAAAATTTATATTATACTCGAGTAATAGTATACTGAGGTGGCGAAAATGCACTTAAAAAATAGTTAAATATTTTCGAATAATTTTTAAAAAGCTTCTTGCAAACTTATTAAAAAAAATTTTAATTGTACTAGCAGCCATTTTAGTGTTGGTCTAGTAGTGTGATGTTAATAATAAAATTGTATCAACTAACTGTACTACACTTATTTCCTTTCGGTTTAAAAGTGCCAAAATATTAACTTGTCTAAACATGATAAAGGAAATAGAGTTTGGAATTCAATTTCGGCTAACGTGACGTCCTTGACTGATAATGAGTTTCAGTTGTCGTTCCGATTGTAACAAAATTGCTCAAATCGTATCAAATGCTTCTGTGTTCGGGTTCAATAAAAGTTTGAATTGTTTCCTGACCACTGCAAGAAAAATTTAGTACCCAAATGCGTTTAACACTATTCTGATAAAATCCCAATAAATATAGCTCCATTTGATTGAACTCCAAATGAATTTAGCTCTATTCTAAATTTCAACTTAAATGTTGTGCAAGTTGCAATGCAATTTATAACAGTTTCCCTAATAGTGCAAGCAAAAATAATTACTATTTTATCACGAACAGGAATTTTATCCTTTTTGATTCGAAAGGCTGAACTTTATTGCGATCATTTGTATACAGACTGTTCATTACCAAAATTTAATCTGTACGAACAACTTAACTTAAGTGATCCAGGGCTTTCTCTAACCTAACAAAAGAAAAAATAATAATTATCCTTTACGCTGCATAACATTTAATTTCGACGTCAGAAAACGTGAAACCGTTACTTTGCCTACGAAAGAATTACAAAATCACATTTAGTAGTTTGTTTTTAATTGTTATTTTAATATTATGAGCATTAATATATTCATAATTACGCCATTTTATATATTTGAGCTTTTCGAGTTTTATTGTTAAAGCGAGTAATTTTTATATTTTTGTAAATAGAACTATGAAATAAAGCAAATTTGTGTATCGTAAATTGTTTTATGGAATAATTAAGAACGCTGACATTATTAACTAATTCTGATTTGAAGTGTAAATTGAATAATGATTTTGACATATTTAAAAACCTAAACTAAGTAAGGAGAAGCTTTTGTACAGATGGTTAAATTCAGACTTGGAATGCCTGACTGGGTTTTTATGTCTTAGAGAACGATATTGTGCCTATTGAAATTATTCAATGCAATAAAATAATTACTTTTAAATCTAAAAATATTTGTTTCACTTTATCTTTAAAAAAAATTTCTTTGATTTTATTATTATACTGGAGGTAAAGATGTATAAGTAATTAAGAACTACTACTTACAAAAATATTAATTACTTAGGTTTTAAATTCTAATGCGTTTTTTTGAAACTAAATTGAGACACTAATAACTTTTATAAGTGATCAATCATAATTTTTATTTTAAATCAAATATTGCATTCCATAAATTTAACTTTTCCAGACATAACCATGACTAATGGCAAAGCGTAACAGAGTGCTATAACCATTGCTTAAATTGAAATAACAGATACAAAATTGCTTTTGTTAACTATTTATAATAAAACGAGACAGCCCCTATGTGTAACAGTTAGTTACGATTGTAGTTCAGCCTTGGGCAAGCTAACAGACACAAAGTTGAAACGAAGAATATAATTTTTAAAAAAAGTTTTTATAATTTTTGAGAGACCTAAAACTATACTACTGTAATTAGCTTCTATCTACGTCGAAAATTATCCTTTTTTTCAAAAGTGATGCTTCTCACATTTTACCTTTTTAAATTTTGACAAAATCATTCTCGTCATTTTCATCTACATATAAAACTTAAATTTTTTAATACTATTTTAAATATCTCCTCATAGGTACAAAACAGAAGGGAGCTATTGATCTGATAGACGTTGCGAATAATCTTCGAACCAAACTTGCGGCCTGTGGTCATAGTCTTAATAATGTGTCTCTACCGCAAATTGTCGTCGTTGGTGGTCAGAGCAGTGGCAAGAGCAGCACCGTTGAAAGCTTCGTCGCAAGGTTGGTAGATTTTCATACAGGGTTATTTAAAAATATGGACAAAGTTTATAAATTTGTATTTAATACAAGATAAATTAGACATAAATAATTAACATACTAATGAGAAGAGGACTCAAAGTTCTGTTTACCTTGGGAGGTGATGGTTGCGTAAACTGCCACTAAGGTGGTGGTAGGGTAAACCTTGTAGTTGTAGGACGTATTGGGTAATCTTTCCCGTGCAACAAAAGGCAAAGACCGGGACACATTGAACTTTTATAATGTATGTTAAGAAAACTTTCAAACTTGAACATGATTTTTCGAGGCTCATTTGCAAAGGAAAATAAAAAAAAAGCTACATTTTTAAGTATTTTTCACTTGTAACAAAGCTATAATTTTAAACTGCTATAAAGAATTATCTAAGTTTTAAATAAATAAATATTTTAAATAATACAATAAATAAGCATATTTCATAAATATATATATTTTAAATAAATATTTCAAGTGTTATTAAAAAAAAATTAAAAATGGCCTATTTGGCGAAATTTTTTCTGATGGGATGAGAATTAGCAAAATCACTGCCTTATTCTTAGTTTTTGCAAATTCTTAGATCATGCAGAAATTGAAATAAGTTTTTATACATTGAAAATTTAGACCACAAATGCTTCATTCTTCTCAAAACCATTTTATTAAAACCTTTTTGCCATATTAACGTTTTGCGCCAGTTTGAGAATAAATATAAGGCTCTGACTAAAGATAGACAAAACTTGACCTAACAATCATGAACAACTAATGCAAACTCGTAGCAGTTATGAAATAGCATAGGGGAGAGTGGGGTCAATTGTAACATTTTTTACTTAACTATTTTTAACTAACAAGAAATCCAATATATTATTAGTATTAATTGACAGACGAGTAAAGTAGACTATCCTCTACTAAAAAAAAATACCTTATTTTAAATGTTATTATATTAGTTATTAACAATTTTTGACAGTCGTGCACTTGTTACAATTGTCCCCACTTACGGGGTCAATTGTAACAGTTCATAAATTCAACTAAAACATAGTTAATTATACATATTATCATAGTTGTGATATATTTTTTTATTGATCAAAATAGTAGTGATATTTTAGGAGTAAAAATAATAATGAACAGAGACCTAAAGGATTAAACTTTTAATTTTACGGGGTTAAAAATTTTAATTTATGCTGTGAAAGGTGACAAATAAAATAATGCACATGCAACATAATATAAATGATATAGGAAACTATTGGTGGTTCTTAAAGAGTTAAGTAATGGTTTGTAAACATAAGATTATTTATTTTCAGCTGTTACAATCGTCCCTTTACTTATTGTTACAATCGTCCCCAAGACTCTATTTTAGCTTCATCTGTTAAAAACAATGCTAGTTAATTAAGAAAACTAATCTTTTTTTTTTGAAATGTTAATTAAGGTGTCGCTTAATAATTTTTATTTGTTTAAACAAAATTACTTTGTTACAATATAATATTCTAATACCAAAAAAAAGTACTTACGCAGCGTGAAAATATCTTTCGCGATATAACTCTTTCAAAAGTGCATAAAAATTATTGCCAGCAGGGGTGTACATGTAGATGTATTAAATACACCTTGTGCGCCACCTAGGAACCAAATCTAGAACCCGACACTCGAAATTTTTGCTCTGTTACAATCGCACCCTGTTACCCCACTCTCCCCTACTATTCACAAAAAGCATTATTTCATGCGACGATAAAAACTTCGAGAAACAAATGAAGCAACCATAGTCTTTAAGAGTCATCATAATTTCAGATTTTTGTCAGAATTTCAAAATAACTATTTTTTGATAGGGGTGCTGTTGCTTTCTTCAGATAAACCACAAAGTTTTGTTATATTAGTATATTCGTGACTAGTTATGGACATGTACTCGCTTCCATGGAGCATTGTTGCTTTTCAGAATTATGCTTTTTCAAAGTTAGTGAAAAATTCTAGTTTTGGCGTTTTTCTGCCAGTAAAATCTTGGTAAAACAGCATCCCAATATTTTTTTTTCTGAATATTAAAACTTTCTATTAGGATAAGTTCTATGACACAATTTTTGAATTTATCAATGCTTTAAGTTGATATAACCATTCGCAAACTTCAAAAAAATGTAAAATCTGCAATTTTTTTTTCTTGCTTTTCTCAAAACATCATCGTTCAAAAGACTAATATCATCTTGTAGGTAAATGTATCTACTAACACATGGGAAAACATCAATGGGATTCCCTATTGTCAAGAAAAATTTTTTTTAATTTTGCATATAAATGCTTTGTAAATATCACACCCATCCTCCTTTTTGAGATGGTAAAGATTGATTTTTTCCCCTTCAAAATATGCTAAATAGTTTTCATATATATTCAATATGCTATATTCAATATGCTAAATAGTTTTCATAAGAACTCTATGTGTAATGAAGAGATATAATTATGGAAGGAATTATTCGTTTGCTGAAACATTTAATCTTCATGTCATCGTTTTTGTTAACAATCATTTCACCAGGAACCTATATGTTGTTCAATGGAATAGTCCTATGAAAAAAATGTCACATATAACGGTAAATGGTTAAAAACGCTATATTATCTCTGAACTGCACAGCCTTTATAAACAATGCGTAAGGACATAAACTTTTCCTTCAAAAGATATTTAGCTTTCCAAAACCACAAAATGAATCTTTGCTTGACATATTTAACTTTCGAAAAACAGCAAGACTGATCAAACATTCTGCATGCAATTGAAACGGATATACAGAAAAATATCAAAACATTTTGTCCAGAAGATCGATAAATAGAGTTCAGCATTGCATTCTAAATTTGAAAAGGAAAATAAAAAGATCTAAAATACATCAGGAAAGTACTAATTTTTATAATTGAAGAAAAAACAGGAATGTTCCCAAAGTAATAATATCCATTTTCAGTAATACGAGGGTTGTAAATTAAATAGTGGCAACTTAACCTTTAAACTCACAGAAGGATGGGCATGCGCAAATTAGATATGGGAGCTGTTGTCGATGTGTAGAGTGCAAAAAAAAGTCGATTAGCTTAGAAGGGTAGTTGTTGTGTGGCGTTAAAGTGAGGACTTTCGTTTCCATCGCTCTAAAGCATGTTTTCAAAAGGTGATCAGCGGTCGTGGCTTACAATCGAGGTTGCCCGTGGCAAAAATGCAACAGAATGCTATCGAGGATTAGTGGAAGCCTTTGGAGCAAATGCTTTACCATATAGGACAGTAGCACGATGGATTCAAGCATCTCGTCTTTTTTCGTCATTAAGCCTTTTCACAACATGCTTTAGAGCGATGGAAACGAAACTCCTCACTTTAACGCCACGCAACAACTACCCTTCTAAGCAAATCGACTGTTTTTTGCACTCTACACATCGACAACAGCGCCACCTCACCGCACCCATACCCTATTTACGCATGCGATCCCTTTTGTGAGTTTCAAGGTTAAGTTGCCACTATTTAATTTACAACCCTCGTATAAGTGATTTCAGTTTTAATTAGGTCAGATTGCCATTTTATTTGATAATATGTGGTGTCCTGAAGAAATATCTGAAACAGTGATGTGAAGGAAAAATGTATTAGATTTGAGCAAAAGGAAAGATTTTAATACAGAATGATTACTGAAAAAAAGGGAAGAAATCATCCAGAGTCAAAAAATTTCCTTGTTCCATTAAATGCCTGTTTTCAGACTCTCTGAATTTAATTTAGAACTATAACTATGTTACTGGAAGAAATGATAGAAAAATAAGCGATAGAAAATAGTTTAACACACAGATAAGTAACAGTATATATTTTGCTGTTCATTTCGGATAGCACTTTATACTAATACATTACTTTGAAAACTTGCTTTTTCAGTTTTTCTATGGCACAACGCATCGGTGTTTTTCCTCCACAACTATCTTTTAATTACAGATATTATCTTTATTTTACCTTATTTTGAAGGGACAGTCAAAAACAGAATTTCTCACCAACTTTGGCTGAGATCTTTTGGCTCTGAAAATCAACAATGCCGCATGGAAACTAAAGTATGCCCATAATTAAGCATCGATATATTAATAATATAGAAAAACAAAAGTTCGGGGGTGTTGCTTTCTTTAGATAAGCCTCTTAAGACGTGCTTATATTTCACTTTCAAAGAAATTACCCCGAACTTTGAAATTTTCAACAGGGGAGGGAAAAATGTTTAGGCTCTTACTTTCACAATATTCACTTTTCATAACCTACTTTAAGACAAAAACAAAGTCAATAAAAAAAATAATAAAACTATCACACATTGTTTGAAGTTCAACATAAAGGCTCTTAATGACTAGTTTTACGCAATACCTATCCAAGCAGTGGTTGAAAATTTTCTCTTTTTATTAGTATAAGTGTAAAATGTTCATGTTAACTTGTATTACATTAAAGACAAACTTTCCTAGTTATTTCATTTTCAGTTAGACTTTTTAAATTAAAAAAGATCAGCTTTATAGCAATTTTGAAAATTGTAATCTTGTTTTAGACAGTTTTTACCTCGGGGAACTGGTACTGTTACCAGAAGACCAACCATCATACAGATGACCCCAAATCAACATGAAGGTAATCTTCTGTTTAATTTTCTTAATTTAGTTATAATACAATAAAAAATATTTTGTCGCGCATTTTTTTTTCTTTTTTGATGGAGAGAGTAGGATACCTTAATTTTTTTTTAATTAGAATAAAAATATATTTCTTTGTGTATGGGTGATTCTCACGAAACATGACAATTCGGACCAAAAAATTTCTTCAAATTTAAAGTCTTCAAAATAATCTGAAATTTTTTTGTATACTTCTTTAGCTACACTTATTAATATCTTATAGACAGCAGTGTAGTTTATTGACATTTGCTCGAGAAAAAAAAATAAAATAGAAATTCACCAAATCTTGAATGCCAGTAAAATGACATATTACCTTAGAAGTTTAAAAAACAGTCATTTTAAGTTAAAGACTTAAGTTGAGTTGCTTACTATTATGTTAGATGGACCATAAATTGCTTAAATTCTTTTTATCAACTGTAGAAAGAAACAAAAAAATTTTTGTTGCTGATATGTACAGAATAAAATTGTGTATAATAATCAATCATTAAATAAGTAAATAACTTTGATTACATCCAAGCATATTACAATCCAACATAAACTTGGTATTAGGTTAATATTTGCTTTCCCTCTTTACAGTATTAGTAGTTAAAAAGAGTTTCTGGTAACACTTCAATATCCTGGCATTCATAAGCCAGGAAAATGACAGCCAGTATAATGACAAATTCGCCATTGTATAGCATATAACTTTACTTTAATTTAATATTTTGGCCGAAGACGTATATATTCTGCAGAAAACAACAGTATTTCTCAAAATAACTCAGATAAATCTATGTAGTTTCTGTTATTAATGATTTCAAAAAGCCAGGAAAATGACAGCATAAAAACCTACTCACCTTGAAAAATTTTTTGAAGTAGATTTTGAGCCAGAAAATTGGTTCTTTATTCATGCAACAAGACATGTTCCGATAGGAGGGTATCTAATCAATCTATTAGCATATGATATTGATTCCTGGCACTATCTATTTTGTTTATAAATCACTAAATAAAAGTAGCCAGGAAAATGACAGATTTTCATGGGACAAGCAAATTATTGACAGAAAAAATTATTTTGAACGAAGTTTTAGTAAACAATACCCTCTGCGTATATTCTAGAAATGCTTACATAGGATAAGATAAAAAAAATTAGATTTTGAAAAACGTATGGGAAGTTTTGAAGCCAGTTATTATTGGAAATATTGTTTGGGACATGCCAGGAAAATGACATTTTGATATTCAATTAAATTTTTTAAGTTTTACAAAACAGTCAAAGCTAGTGCAAAGTCATTTAAAAATGCTAACAGCAATGCTATTTATTTTTTTTTTTAAAAAGTTCTTTTAGTATTATAGTATTAGATCTTGGAGCAAGGGACAGTGAATATCATGTTTCGTGAGAATCACCCATATAGTATAAGATTGTTTATAAAAATGTTAGTTTAAAGACAATTAAGCTACAAGATTAATATCGCTTACTATAAATATTTAGAGAAATAATTTTTGTTTTATTCAGTTACGTGAAATTGTCATTTTATTCCGCTTTTTTTTCAATGATCTAGTTGTTCTTTAGTAAAATATCTTACTGTTGAAGCGAACTGCGAAAGCAGTTTTGTGGGTTCACGAACTGAGCAGGGCATGTGGATGCAGTGCCCTAGATATAGACATCTTAATCTTGTTATCTATTTTTACGAAACTAAAATGAGGAATTATAACGTAGTATATAAATCATGGGAGGAATTCAGAGAATATATTTGAAATGAAAGTAAAATCAACAGTGTATCTAATTTTCTTTTCTTTCTTTACTTATCTTCAGAGTATGTAGTCTTTTCTCACAAGCCAGAAGTCCGATTTACTGACTTCAAGAAAGTAAGAGAGGAGATTGAAACAGAGACTCGAAGGTATCCAGGACCTACTGGATTCACGTCAGATCCCATAATCATGCAAATATACTCTCCTCGAGGTTAGTATAACAATGAGTTCGTAGTTTCTGTTTAAAAAAAATTAGAAGGCATTCTGTTCTTGAGAGATACAATTCCGTAGTAATCACCCTTATTTATGTTTTAAAAACTTTTAGTTTATCTGCTATAGTTTGTTATATCTGCTTAAACTTTAGTTATATCTGCAATAGATTACAAACTAATATTTAAAGAGACAACTAATAGTACAGACTATAATATTTAGTCGTCAGATTAACATCGAAATCTGGCTATTCACTATTTAAAAAGGCAGGGCTGAAAACATTAAAATGTATCGTTGGAGCAAACAGAGAAATTCTAAGGAGATTATGAACACAAATTTTATAAGCCAATCGGACATTGTTCAACGAGAACTTTAGTTGGACGTAGGCTTAAAATCAGATGGTTTGATTGTGTGGATGAGGATTTTAAAATACTAAGAATTACTAACTGGAAAACGCTCCGAAAGAAAAGAGCGGAAAGGTGCTTGCCCACAAAGGGCTGTCATCTCAATAGAAGAATAATCTAACATTGTTTTTTACCCGACCTTTTTCAATAGTAATTGTCGTACACTGTACATCGTGCTTCAAATAAATTAAATTAACCGACCTGCCCTTAATAGGGCATGTGGCGTAATTTTTTAAATTCACAATTTAAGAAATATAAAGTTTCACAACATAATAAGCAATGATACAAATTACAACAAATAGGCAATGATACAATCAAATAAGTTACACAATAATTCACCACTAAAAGTGGGTTGGCGGCAATTGCAAAATTAAATCCGTAGTGAATAAACCATAGAAAAGTAAAATTCTGCAAGGGGATAAAACACCAGTGTAAGGCAACCAAGTATAAAAGATTATTTTAAAAATGAGAAAAAAAAAGTTAAAAGGTGTTGAGATTGATAAATCTAAGGGAGCAATAAAATAAAGTAAATTGTAAAATCAAAAGCCAAAAGGGATTGCAAAATCAGAACAAGCTAAAATCAAAAGGACTTGTAAAATCTAAAATAGTTAAAATCAATTAGAGAATTAGTTAAAAATAAGAGAAGCCAAAAGGTCAAAATAAAAACAATTAAAATAAAAAAAGGGATGCTAAGAACAAGAAAATTTGTTATGATTCAAAGTTAAAACAGCCTAAAAAGTGCAAAAGTGGAGTTAAAACAATCACAACATCAAACCTAAACTGAGTAGACAATTAAAATTCAGCAGGATAAAACGTGATAAAAACAACGAGACACCCGAATAAAATGAGATATTGGTAAAACCTAAGTGGACAAGATAAGTGATTAAGTGTTTGGAGCAGGCAGGTTCTGATGCTAGGTGGTTATATTTGCCAGCACCTCTTCAAGCGTGGTTTTGATGATTGTTTTGATTTTATTCCTGCAGGTCCTGCAGGCAAAACCCACACTGATGTTGGGTTTTACCTTCAAGTTGATCTCCACGAAGTGTCTGGAAATGGGCGCAGTCAAATACGAGGTGGTCTATTGTCTGTTCAATTTTGGCAATAATTGCAGTTAGGAGTATTGTTAAATAACTTGTGTTTGTGTATCTCAAATACCCCGTGGCCAGTTAAAAATTGATTTAGATAAGAGTCAGCCTGTAGGTGTTTTATTGAAGGGTCTTTGAAAAGTTTCAATGTCTGCCGGCCTCTATCAGAACTCTGCCACTCTAATTTCCACTGTTTCATATTATGAACTTTTAGAAAGGTTTTGATCTAGGCCGGTTGTAGTTGGGACCTCAATATTGACTTGACCGATGCTGATGGCCTGTTTGACTGCCTGATCCGCCTCCTCATTGCCTCTAATCTCGCAATTTGCTTTTGCCCAATGGCATTTGATGTTTTGTCTCCACAGTGATTTCGTGCCTTCGATGATGGCAAGTTTAAGAGTCAGGGTCGCCAAGAACCTGCAATGAGGAGAGCGAGTCAGTGTATATTGCAGCATGTGGATAGACCCTCTCTACAAGCGCCAAGAGAGCATGTTTAATGGCCATCAACTCGGCTATAAAAATGCTTCAATTGTCAGAGACTCGGGTGGAAGTTGCCTTAACAATGTCTCCATTTTTCTTCACAATTACACCATATCTAGTTCTGTATTTATTCATTAGTCTGTATTATTCATTTGTGCTAAATTCTTCATCGGCAACCCCCATCTTAGAGCCATCTGTAAAAATTTCAATACCTGTGCCTGTTGGATTCGTTCTCCCCCCGGGCACCGCATTGTAATTGGCGAGATGGATCCGGGATGGAGGGATGACTATAGGAGTAGATGTGAGAGTTAAGATAATGGATGGATCTAGGTCAGATAACCTCCAGTCACACTTTATTCTTTTGATGGTGATTTCTTTGATTTTAAGATGAATAGGTTTTACGCCAGCCAGTATCTGGAGAGCTTCTGTACTCGTAGTTTAGAATGCCGTGGTTCAAACTGGGTGAAATCGATGTTAAAATAATTAAAGACTGTGTTATTAAGTATCAACCACAAAATGGGACCTAGTGATGAGCCCTGCGGCACTTTCACTGAGAGGAGAGATGTTGCTTAAAATTGCATTTGCTATCTTCATCAATGAAAATAACCTTTATCACTCAAGAAGTTGAAAATAATTTTCACAAGATTGTCTGGAAGAGAGTTCGTTTATTTCTTTAAATTTCTCCAGTTTGCGTTGTTAATATACAGAGCCAGCCCAATACTATATTTGTCCTCAGTTTTGGCTTGTTCTACAAATTCTACGCAGTGCGTGAAATAGAGACCCTAGCTCCTCAAATGTATATCTAATTTTGTTGTAGAAACAATTTCATTTAACAATAATTGACTTTTGCACTGCTTTAGTAATAATCTTAACAGCGAGTTGTCATATCTATGAATGGATATGTCCTAGATCAGTAGTTCCCAATCTGAGGGCGATAATACTCGGATGGGCAAACAATGATGAGTATTCAGAAGAAAAAATTTGCAATTACGAATAAGAATTAAAGCCAGCGAATCTCTTCTCATCAGGGTCCCGTCAATATATCCTGTAAAAAGATTAGTTCGGTCGTCCAGCTTCTCACAAAACAAAGTAGGTTAGGCATTCGCTTCAAAGGAGACCTACGCTTAAATCTGACGAACATAAAGCCTGTTATTACTTTAACTGAAATCAATCAAGCACAATACAGTCATTAAAAAGGTAAAAATCAACAAGTGAGTTTTTCAATTTTCGGGTCTTATTTCTCACATTTTAGTTTAAATTTTCAAGTTTTCCAGATTACATTAAATTTTTTAAGCTTTTTTTAATTCTTGTATCAATATCGCTTCAAACATCACTTCTTTTTTATATAAAAAAAATTAAAATAGATAAACATTAAGTTTCTGAAGATTGTTTCATTATTTACATTTTGATTGAAATTAAAATTTGGTATAATTAGCATATATTAATTTATTGATGCTCACTTTCAACATTGTATGTTTTTTTTAAATCAAAAAGGACGATAAATGTCAGCCAACTTTTAGAGGGGGGCGGTGGGCAACAAATGGAAGGAAACCATTGTCCTAGATGTACCAATCCACGAAGGCGTATCTACTGTTTTATCTTTCAAACATTATAGCAAGCAGAGGGCTAAGCCCACTAGTATTTTTGACATAAAACTTTTTGATGTATAACAGTCATAAGCCATCGATTCCTTTTGAGTGTCCACAAAATACGATCACAATGAGTTATTCATTGTATCTGCTTAAAGTATAAAAAATTCTGTGGCATTAAACAGGATTAAAAGGAAATGCCAGCTGCGAAGAACTGCGTAAGCATTTTCGTGGGTCGATGAGCATCAGCGAGCAGGGTATTTAGATGTAATCCCCTAGATATAAACATCCTAGTGGTCTACCATACGTGTCAATAAAAGTTAACATAAGGGTGCGGAATTGATTCTGAATACGTGTATAAATGAATAAAAAATAAATTTTCAACTTTTGCCATTGTGAAAATATTTTTCTAATTTTAGTGTCAGAATTATTCATTATATTTTTGCTTATTTGTATGAATGACACTGATTAAAAAGATTTCTTTTTGTTAGTTTTAAAATTAACTGTAGTGGATTTGCCTGGTTTGATCAAGAACGTTCCAGACGGGGATGACCGTAGTAACATCCAGGAAGTACGAAAGATGGTCCTGAAATACATTGAGCCCAAGGAAGCGCTCATTCTTGCCATCATTCCTGCCACTCAGGATTTTCTAACTTGTGATTCCCTTGAAATAGCAAGGGAAGCGGATCCTAAGAGTAAGTCAGTTTTAACAATAAAAGGGTGCTCTGTAATAACCACCTTTTAACATACATGTTTAGTTTAAAAAATTCAACCAGTTATAAGGAAATGTTAATTTACAAATATGCGAAATATAATGACTAGTGATCCATGGAAAGACATTTGTACTCTCCTCCTGGTATTTACTGAAAGACGTTCAATATGTGTTCAGTTTTGGTCACTCAACGCGTCACCGTGCTTGCAATGTATCTGCTTAAGACTGTTGTTTTTTGTATTGTAATAGCCTTGCGCCTTAACCAGGTTTGAAATTTTATCCGGAAGATATCTTTCATTTATGATACTGGAAGAAACTAGACAAAACGGTAGAAACAGAACGAAGTGGAAGAAAATAAAAATGACCAATAAAATGTTTTGATAGTTTGTTATAAGCATAGCCTAAATTTAAAGATATTAAATTAAATACAGTGAGTGACATTTAAGTCTTTCATGCCTACTTTATTTAAAATAATAACCACTTTTATGTTATTAAGATTAATACAGAGTATTAAAATTTATATATTTAAATAAAATTATACATTATTATTTATAAGTTAGACTATTCAAACTTATCAGTATTTGATAATGAAAATTATTGTTATCTGTAATTGTAAACTCAATATAAGATTTGTATAAGTGTTTATTGTATGTAAATTGTTAATTTATTAATATTAGTATAATTTAATTATATTTAAACAGCTCTTTATATAATTTTTAAAATCAGATTTTATTGTAAAAGATATGAAAATTAGATTTTTACTCATTTACATATAATATTGATTAGTCATCAATTTCTTAGGAAATAAGAAATTTATTTTTCTTTCCAGTTACTGCTCTTTTCCTATTTATTTAAAAATGATAGCATTAATTATCAAGCTGTTTTTAATATATTTTAAACTTTATTGCAATTATAAATTGTTTTAATGTCTATCATTTCATTTTGAAAAGAGTTTCTTTCACTTAAGCTAAAAGAAACGCGAACATTTTCTTTGCAATGTTTTTAAGCGTTAAGTTATAAATTGTGATTATATTATCAAATTTATTACCTCTTATATTTAAGTTACTATTACAAAGCAATGATACTTCATGTATGGGACATTTTATGTCGGTTAGGCCAAATTTCGATTTTAAGGTACTTGAACAACCCAAGTACTGAAAAGTGTCAGATTTATAAGATCAAAATTTATAAAATTAAAATTCTTAAACTTTTACCTTACGCTAATATTGTACCTTCTGCGAATTGTTGCAATATTCCACATTGCAGGATGTAATGAAACTAACTCTACTTCGCAAACTTTCATTTTTAGTAACCTGTTCTACTAAATTATATTTTTAAAAAAATTTTAAACGAATTCTTTAAAAAATTTAATTATACATAAGTTGTTTTTGTTTTTTATGTATATATATGAAAAGAGTAATAATTTTTAGGGGAAAGGACCATTGGAGTTGTAACTAAACTTGATAGACCTAATGATGGTGATTACAAGAGTGTTTTGGAAAATAGAAAAATATATCTACAGAAAGGTAGGAGGTGATTTGAAATTCAGAAGTGCCAGTATTTGTTAATGAGTATTTTAAAAAATTTCATTTGTTTAAAATTTAATTAAGTCTAACTTACCTATCAACTAATAAACTTTCCGAAGAAGATTCCAAAAAGTAGTCAAAAGAAAATTTAATTACTATTGGCAGAAATATACTCTCTATTTCATAAGGTCTTATAGATTCCATTGTATGATAATAAACATTCAGAAATATGTTTAGTTTATTTAGATGAGGTTTTTTATAAATTTTATTTTGTAACCCTCGTTGAATAGCCAATCAAATTTTGAGTACACAACTACCTCTATGTTCATCTGCGTAGCCTTATGATTTTGAACACAGAAAACTAGGGATCAAGCATTGGGAGAAATTTGGCTTTGTGGGGAAAGTTTTGCTGGAACTAATCCGCATTTGTGTTTACACGGAGGGGAAATTTACGAAAACTTTCCATGGTTAGCCCTCACGGCAAGGAGACTTTAACCCATTATCAATGAAGATATTTTTTCATCAGCACTGTAGTTGGTGAGATGTTATTTAGATATTGTATTGATCCAGATCATTTTAAGTTAATTTTTTAATTTCAAGAAATCAATAAAATTCATAAATTTTGAGTGAGATCTATGCCCTTTATAAAAATGACATTTCACGCAAAAAGCGTTAATGTCAGCAGTTGTGTAGTTACAGAATATTTAATTTATTTAAAAAACGTAAATGCGATCATTATGTTAACGAATATCTTATGCAACAGGGTTCTGCATAAAAAAAATTGGGTTCATTAGCGAACCATTCAAAAATTTTGTAGTAAAAATGGATCTTATACAAAATATATTATCGCAAAAAGAGACCTTTTATAATTAAATTAGATTTCTCACACATATATAGCTTATTTTATAAAATATCTGTAAAAGTCCTTGGAACTTTATGACCAGTTTTTATTAACGTTATTATGAAAAGTAAGCTGAAATAACTAAACTAATAAAACTTTTTTAAAGGCTTACGTTTTAATATTTTCTTTGCAGGATATGTTGGTGTGGTGAATAGAAATGACACTGAAGACGAAATAGACTTGGAGGAGATACTTCAGAACGAGAGAGCATTTTTTGAAAATCACCCAGCTTTCAAGTAAATAGTTTCTTTGAGCAAGTTTAATTTTGTTACCAAATAAACCTCTTGCCAAGCGAAAGAAGACACTCTTAATAGCGTCGAAAATAAAACAGCGATAACAACAATGCCGATCGGAGTTAATTATGCGAAAGTAATTCGCCGAACATTGTCAATCTAACCGAACCGATATCTCAGAAAAGAATTGGGCTAAGAAGAATACATTTAAACAAGAACAACGCGCAGTTGTATGATTTTTTAGGAACATAAAGTAAGCATAATGCGTAGGCATAACATTTAAACAAGAACAACGCGCAGTAGTATGATTTTTAGGAACATAAAGTAAGCATAATGCAGGAGGTTAAGTCTAATTGTAAAAATATTTATGGAAGTCTTGTCTAGTACAAATGATGCAAGTTCTGCAACTTTTGAACTAGTGATCAGATCTTCACTTTCGAAAGCTTTATCTTAATGGTTCGAGGGTGCAACCTGATACGATAATTAATTAGTGGAGACGCTACTTTAAGTTACGAAATCAGAACACAAAAAAGTACTTTCTCTCAATAAACACCTTTTTTTCTTTTCGACAGATTCGGATTTCTGGCTCTCAGCAGATAGCCGTAACCAAATATCCAAATAGTTTGGTCAGGAGAGCTATCAAAAGTTAGGACAAATTAATGTTAATTTTACTTTTTGCATATTTCGTCATATCTTAAGAGCTTTTTCACTAAAATAAGGAATATTATGTGCAAAATACTACTTTTAATAGATATTTAATACGTTTTATTTTATTTAATAACAGTAGAAAAAGTTTTGAATTGCAAGGTTCGCAATATTTTACATCATTTTAAAAAATGCAATTTTAAATGGCAAAATAAAAAATTTGAAAGAAATTGATAAGTTCCTGAAAAATAGTTTTGAAAAAGCCAATTTTTAAAAATTTTATTTCTCAGTAATAATTCGGCCAATTTCACTAAGGCTTTGTATTTTACCTTTTGAAAATTACATACTTAGTAATCTAAAAAATTGTATACCTTTACAATTCTGAAATTTTTTATTAAATAAAATAATAAATATTTACTGAAAGTTATATTTTGTATGGTATTATCTTTTGGATAAACTAATTTTATAATTGTGAACAAAGAAAATTTTCAATTCGCTTAAAGTTCTTGATGCGGTGAAATATGCAACACTTACAATTAACATTAAAAGGTCCTAACTTAGTATCGTTTCCTGACCAAACTAATGGGATCATATTCTTAGATTGTGGCTACCCCCTATATTTCGAGGGTCGGAAATCCGAATCCGTAAAAAAAAGGTGCCTAGTATTGTAATATATTATTATAATATATTATTGTAACTTAATATTGTCTTATCTAACTAATTAGCGTATTTAAGGTCACTCTGTCGAACCATTAACATTAAGTCTTCGTGCTTGAAAATCCAAACATTAAATCAAAACTCATTCAGGGTGGGTTTTTTTCCTTCTATATTTCACGTTGGTGTATACAAGGATCATCAACCATGGTTATATTCTATCAAACCATTAATAAGTCAAATCAGGCCCATTAAAATAAAATAAAAAATTTTTTGCTCTGAATCGATTTTGGATATTTTCGGATTAACGCTTAACAAAACTTGTCAACGTCAGTTTATCTCGAATTTGGGTTGGTAAAATTTTATTTCAAGAATATAATAACAAATACACTCTATAACAAACAAATCGACGCTCGATCAGGCTGGAATGATGTCGACTGGGGACGTATAGTCTTTAGCGACGAATCCCGCTTCCAACTGTGTCCTGACGATCATCGAAGAAGTGTTTGGAGACGCATAGGGCAGAGGGAGAATCCTGCCTTCACTATTGCACGCCACACTGGCCCTCAACAAGGCATTGTGGTTTGGGATGCCATTTCCTTTGGCAGCCGGACCCCTTTGGTCGTCATTAGAGGTACACTTACTGCACAGCGGTACGTCGACGACATCCTAAGACCTGTTTTCCTACCGTTCCTTTTGCAGCGCCCTGGGCTGGTTTTTCAGCAGGACAATGCCAGACCACATACGGCACGTGTTGCTACGAACTGTCTGAAAGCTTGTCAAACTCTTCCTTGGCCTGCCAGATCACCAGATCTCTCTCCCATCGAGCATGTCTGGGATATGATGGGAAGGCGATTGCATCGGGCACGGAATGTTGATGACCTCGTTCGACAATTGGATCGAATTCAGCAGGAAATACCGCAAGAGACCACCCGGGAGCTTTATCGGTCTATGCCACGCCGTGTGGCAACTTGTATCCAGGCCGGAGGCGGGTCAACACCTTATTGAACTTGTTACTGTAACTCTGCAATAAATTATTCAATTGTTCTGAAATTTCAATCATTTACTATTCTGTACATTGTCTTCCTATCCACCAATTTTCGATTCAATCAGGCAACTCCTTCTTGGTGCGTCGATTTTTTTGTTATAGAGTGTATATGTAATTTATGCCTGCTTGTTTTCTGCAAGAATTTTAATGCTTTTCAATGAATATAATACAAAATCATATTCATTGAGAAACATTAAAAATCTTGCAAGAAAACAAGCAGATGCTATGCACAAAAATCATTAAAAATACTGATATAAGAGTTTGGGTCAAATAAATACACCCCCAAATATTTTGAGTTGTGTTTTCTCAAACAAACTAGAAACATGCAGATTAAGCAAAGTAACAAAAACGAGGAATGCATTAGAGCTTATTTACTGAAATTGTCACTTACCTGTTCTTCCACTAAGCTCTCCATGCGTTTTTTTATTAATATTCTTTTTTTAAAATTAAGGAAGAACAGATAGTCGGGTGTCCGATTTTGATAAAACAAATGTATTCCTTTTAAATAATTATAGCAATGTATTAGGCAAGTTTTTAACTTATTTATTCATAATGTTTCGTTTAGAGAGGTGTATTAAAATCTAAGCTGTTTTATAAAGAGCTTGTTTTCTATTTTACGTTTATTTAGGAGCCTTAAACATAAAATGGGTATTCCTTATCTGATTCAAATGCTACAAAAAACTCTGAGGACACATATACAGCAGTTTTTGCCGCAGCTGAGGACAGATATATCTCAGAAACTTGTCGAACATCAAAAAGAGCTGAAAAACTTCGAAACTAGAATGGGAGATAGCATAGGTGGTGGCAAACCACTGGGCAAGCAGTCCTATGTTATCAGGTAAGTCAATGAAAAATTCAAATATAGACTTTTTGAAGGAAGGAAGGAACTGCAAAGCTTTTTTAACTTTTTCTTAAAAATAGACAATAGACTTTTCCATTTTCTTTTTAAAATTTTTAAGCAGTCCATAAGTTATAAGAAATATTTATTTTCTGGTAATTCGGGTAATGAGGAAACGATGATTATAATACGATCGATCATGGAATAGACCTCTTAATTAAATTTTGTCTGATAAAGGTATAAATACTACAGAAATGTTAAATTCTTAGTGCAGGACATATATCTTAAATGTACTTTTTTTCCTAGCTTAAGTAATTAATGGAAAATCGTAAAAAGTCAAGAATGCGAGCCAAGATAAATTTTCATGGGCTTGTTCAAAGTAAAGATTGTCAACCGTGATCGTCTTTCATAAGTGTTGCGGTCTAGTTAATTTACAATCCAGTGGCCTTAAACAACTTTCTCTCTCTTTTTGGAGATCTTCCTCTTTGCTGTAATTAATTGTCATTATAGAAGGTTGATCGCGTAAAGCTAAGCACAGATCACGCTAGTGGTTAAAATTCGTCGTATGACTTTCGGGTTACTACTTTCGATTTACGCCCGAGCTTGAAAAAGAGCTCCATCTAATGATATTATACTTGTAGTGCTTGCATTATAATGTATTCTTTCAATTTAAATTTCGACGAAACAAAGAGTGATATTGTACACTACAGCCAAATAAGGGATAACATTCAAAGCATGGCAAACCTTGCACTTTATGTTGTGATATTTTTCCTAAATTTGTTTTAGGCTTACGACTTGTTAGAATTTTTAAATTACAGAAATTTCTTATGAATGATAAAATTAAACGTAAGCACAAAGCACACTAATAGAACTTCTTAGAATATTAAGCCTATTCACATATCTCCTCATAAATAAGCGGAGGGATACAAAGGAAGTTTTCCAAATTTCTTCCGGTTTTAAGAAGCTTCTTATGGTTTGCATTCAGTCAACCATCCATTATACGAGCTTTTATTTACTTTAAAATTTGTTACCTGAACTTTAAAAAAAAAAAAAAAAAAGACTAGATTAATTTTTTTTTGTAACATTCCTTTTTTTAAGCTTGTTTTAGATATTAACCAAAGCGTCATTCAATTAATTTGCATGAAATAGAATAAGTAAAAAGCCTGAAACAATAACCTAAGATTTTTCTGTCTGTTGAGCGACGAATGATGGCATAAGATGACCATTGATTGACTAAATGTTGCCATTCTGCGTGGATTTCAACGTTAATCTAAATCTGTTGCTAACCAAAATTATTTGTTGACCACAATTCCTCTGTTATCTCTTCATGCGTGCATAAATCTTACTTTATGCATTTCGTATGGGGCGCAAACCATTGTAATAACCTAATCCTTGCGAAATGTTTGTAAACATTATTACCGTCCCTTTTCAGGCTGATTTTAAATTTTATTGAGGAAGTAGATATTCAATTTATGGGCAACTCACCGCTGATAGATCCAACAAAGTTTTCAGCTGGTGCCAAAATAAAGTACAAGCTTAACACAGAAGTAAAAAGAAACTTATCTCTGGTGAGTAGCCATTTTATTCTTTCAACAACATGACATACAAAACGTATCATTAATACATGACAGGACAAAGAACAAGTGCGAAAGAGTAAATATAAAATAAAAAATTGTGCGTGGAGTCCCTCCGCGCGGAAGAAGTGAAACTTCGTAATGTGGAAATGAAAATAGTAGAAATTGATAGGGGTAGAAATTGATTTTTAGTGAAATCATATTGTTTCTTTAAGACAAACTTTATTAACAATGCTTACAATTCACAATTGATCGCATCTTTTACTTATCGTTTTCGAGTGGAGAAATATCCAAATGTATAACATTTACAATGGGATTATGATAACTAAAGTAAGATGACAAGGCCTAGAGGCCTAAGACGTAATTGCCTGCAAGGATGACAGGTCGCTCACAATAATAAATTTCTTCACCAGTAACGTCTGCCAGAGCTTGTGAACCTGCAGTGGATAGTGGCAATAAAGATTTTGCAATAAATAATTTAATATCCCTCATGGCTGCATTTGGTGAAATATAAATGGCAAGTAGAAAAGAGAACCTAACAATCAATTGATATTCACAGGAGGCGTACCTTGACATAACCTTAAATCCGTCGCATTGTCCGTGGGACTGTTTTCACTCATTTTTTACAATTGTTATCCACTGAGTTTGAAAATAAAAAATACTACCCTATTAAATTATATGTGTATCAAATCAAATTAAAATATTTATAGAAAAACAATACTTTTATGACTTTTATTATTTTTATGATTGTAAGAACCAAAACAATATGGAAATAAATGAGGGAAAACTGGATCCTACCACGTGATTTCCCGGCCAATAAAAAAAATGTAGCGTTAAACGTTTAACGCAACCATGTTGGAAGTCGCATAAGAAGTATCACTTCAAAAAAAATTCAACTAATTCTTACAAATGCTTCGTCCTCTAGACACGCGCTGTTTTAGGCTCCATCTATATGCCAGACAATTCCATCTGCAGAGTGAATAGGTAAAGGTATTGACGTTTATAGTTAAAACCCAACAATCCCTACAATCCATTTACCCGAACACCAAGTTAGTATCTTCAATACCTAACAATGTAAATTTGTACATTTTTCTTCTTTTTGTTTTCTACTTACAACTGTAAGCCTCATGCTATACTTTGTGGTGCATGAGGAGTTTTAAGTAGTTTAAATAAAATAAAAATTAAAAAAAAAAACCTAACAATTAGTAGCAATATTGCTTATAACGTGGTAAAACCCTATGCTAGTACATCGGCGGCCCCCGTGTTTTCGGTGGGCTCAAAATCTGTATTGATTAGTTTATTTTTCAAGGTTTCCCCTTTAAAATGGTACCTGATATCTAAGTACTTTGTTCTTTTGTGAAAAACTGGATTTAGTGTGAATTTCTTACTTATCTCATTATAATTATTAACCCACAAATCATTAAGCAATTTGATAAGATAAAGATCTTAAATACCATCGCTATCGGAAACAACCATGCACTTTGCTTCTGTTGATGAAAGAAGTACGGTACATTGTTACAGCATACCCATATAATAGGACTGTAGGGAGAGTATATAGTTATCAACAAAGTCAACCTTCATCTACCAAAAGGTACCTCTAGGTAAAATTGAGTTTACATGTCTTATATGCTAGTAAATTTGTTCTTTTTTAGAAGATTTTTAAATTTATGACTCTGATAATTGTTACTGTTCAGACAAGTGCTATGTATGCCTGTTGAATGGTTATTTTATTTCCATTATAACAACCGATCTTAAAGATATATATATACAGTGAATTCGCGATAACTCAAATCTGATAGGACTGACGAAAAACTTCGACATATCGGAAGTTCGACTTACCGTTAGTTTCGGTTTTGGACTTTCAAAATATTGTCGGATTATTTAATTAATGCTTATTTATTACTAATCTTCTAAATGCTTACAATATTTAAGATCATTTTTCAGACAGCCATTTACGATAAGACTGTTTGAAGCACTTAATGATACCCTGGTCCATTGGCTGCAACTTTGCTGTTGTGTTTTTCGGGAGAAACTGCAAGTTTACTGCTTTCAAATTAGGTAGATCACTATGCGCTGTGCATTTATCCATAAAGAGTATCACTTTTTTTTAGCGAAGAATATCCGATCCAATTTTCTTACATAGTCTTCAAATAAAACTGATGTCATTCAAAACTTTTTGTTAGACTTGTAATCCAAAGGATACGTTTTTACATTTTTGAAACATCGGGGATTTCGGTATTTTCCGATAACAAGTAAGGGCAATTTCTCTGTCCCAGACGCATTTCCTCCAACTAGGACAGTCAAACGCTCCTTGCTCATTTTACCCTCTGAGCAGTTTTCATCCTTAAACATCATAGTCTTATTTGGAAGACATTTAAAAAGTAAACTCATTTCATCAATGTTAAAAACATCATTTTAACTGCATCCTTGAAGTAAATTTGGTAACGTTTCATTGAACCACTGTTCACATACTTCAAGAGGGACAGCTTTAGCTTCTCCATGAAGAGTGTGAAAGACATTGTGTGTGTTGCAAAGGAAGGGGCAAGATATCAGCTCCTCGGTTTTTTTTCTTCCTTTAAAAGATCCAATCGAGTTAAAGGGAGTAAAATTCGAGTAATTAACATGTAATTGGAGATAATTAACATGTAATTGAAGATAAAAGGGTCGGGACCTCATAAAAAATCGAGTTATAGTAATATTCGAGTTATAGTAATATTCGAGTTATCGTAATATTCGAGTTATCGTACTTCGAGTTATAGCGAATTGACTGTATATATATATATTTTAAATCGATCCAGTAATTCTAGAACTTATCGGCGTCATCTTAAAATTCTGTTAACATTCAATCACCGCAGTGTAAAAAGCCTTTATGACCTTTCCTGTTACCCTGAACAATAATAGATTTTTAATTTCTTAATCATTCTTACCAATGCCGCGAATCGTTGGATTTAGATACAGTTACAATGTCAAACAGTATTAATATTAAATCAGCAGTCAGGGTTAACAAGTTAGGTTTTATTAACATAATTTCCTTTCTAAATATTGGATAACATTTTATTTGTTTTCGTAATTTTAAGTTTTATTCCTATTATAGACGCTGGTTCCTGATGAAACTTCAACACACATGATCATCGTAAACATACTAGGTATAAGGTAAGTTTAAAAACACTCATTATTAAAATACGATATTTAGAACTATTTTTTTAGAGCATTAAATAATGTTTCCAATCCTTCACAATATAGCTTCAGTTATATCAAATCCAGGAGTACAAACGCTCTGGGAAAATCGCACACCAAAATTTGTTTCAAAGGAATGTCCTCCAAGGAAAATTGATAATGTGTTCCCGCTTTTTATTTTAAGCACTGTACTTTGTAATCTTAACGTAGGGGAGAGTTGGATAAAACGGGATAGTCGGATAAAACGGGATACGTCGCCTAGGGACCAGACTATTGCAGCTATCTAGTGGACAACGACAGAAACGTGTTATTCGACAGTGATTATATCATTCTTGGAGCGTCCCGCCTCGAGATCACTATTTGATAGAAATTTGTAGGTCTCAGAACTTTTTACTCTATTTTTTTGCCATTTTCTACATTTACGTGCGTTGTTTTTTACATTGTACTGCCTACATATAGGGGAATAAAATTCCGGTCAGAATTAAATTTAATTAACCATTTATTTACCAATATTTTTATGTGCAGTCTATCTAATTTTCTTTTCACATTGAGGCAGCAGCCATGTTTGTTTCAAAAAGTGTCGGAGTCGGACAAAACGGGACACTTGTGAGTTGGATAAAACGGGATAGTTTTTCATGTCCCGTTTTATCCACCTATTTATTTGTTGGATTATTACATTTTAAAATAGCCATATATTAATGTAGGCCTAGGCTTTTTAAACAACTTATTTATATTAGCTATATATATTTTTGAAAAATTTAGTCTCTTTATATAGTAATGCAAAATTTGTTTATTAACGTTCATTATTAAGCATTTTATTTTCGACTCTAGGATTTCACATCTTTCTTTAGAACTAATTGTAATGTATTTCTCTGAAGACTTTTTTTATATATAAGCAATATTATTTATATATTTGCATTATTTATTATTTTATATTTATATATATGCAAAAAATTAAACTTTGTAAACCCTATCCCGTTTTATCCAACCCAGGTGTGCTAAAACGGGATATGTAAGAGTTTGGAAATGAATTTTTTTTCTATTTCACAGTCATTAAAATTAGTTTAAAATATGTTTTTTGTGTGCTTCAATAAATGTTGTAGCTACAAAAAATAATAATGTATGGTTTTCCTTAACAGATATTCCGTAGTAAATAAAAACAATAATGGCATCCCGTTTTATCCAACTCTCCCCTACTATTTAAAATTAGATTTTAAGCATTGTTCTTCATAGTCTTAACATACTATTAAAAAATTGGTGTATGTTTCTAAAAATTCATATTTTGGGCACTGTAACATGTTATTTTTCTAAATTCCCATTTTTCAAAATGGTATGAAATTGTATTTTGATTTAATTTTGTGTTATTTTAAAATCGATATTAGGCGAATCCAAATTTTGTTTTTTAATTCTGTACGCAATTTTCTTAACATAATATGCATTTAAAAAATCTAATAAAAGCTCTAATTTCATTTCATTGTGTGTTATTTCAGAACAGGCATTGCTATACCTAGTCTTTCTCTGGATGCAATGAACAACATTTTATTACAACAGTACAAAGTTCCCATGGCGCAGTCTGTTACTTGTATTAAAGAAGTATTGAAGGCAGCAATTGCAGAAGTCTCAAAGTCTGTAAGTGTAGTTTTAAGAGAAGTCTATGTTATCTCTACTGTTGTGTGTTTGGGACAATCTAAACAATTTCTAGATTCCAATAATCAATCAGCCGATTAGCTTCGTAACTCAAAAAAATATTTTCTATTAATCTTGATTTGACTGACGAAATAAATATACAGGATGTTTATAAAGTCCCGGACCCATTTTGATGTTTAATAACTCATAAAATAATAAAGATAGATTAAAATTAATAACATAAATGGTTAGATAGACTCAAAAAGTTTCATGACCCTTGTCAATGAACTTCCACGTGTGCCCCCTTCGTCGCACGGAGAATATCAAGTCGATATTCAATTTCATGCCAGGTAGCGGCAAGCATGTCGGCATCCACAGAGGCTATTGCGGTTGTAATTCTGGCTTTTAGGTCATCAATGTTCGACACGATCCTCCTGTAAACATTGTCCTTTATAAATCCCTAAAGAAAATAGTCCAGCGGCGTTATATCAGGTGATCTTCGTGGCCAAGGAATTGGACCTCCTCGCCCAACCCATCGTCCTGGAAAATGGTTTTATGTTGCAGCAAAATCGGTACTGAGATATCAAATTTTAAAAATGGAATTAGAATTTGGTCTTTAGAATTTAGAATTAGAATTAGAATTAGAATCTTTAGAATTTGGTTTCTCAGGAACTATTCGACCGATTTCGCTTAAATTTTGTACTTTACTAAGTAAAATTACGTTCTTTAAAATGATGCAAAAAACTATATCGTAGAGTTCGTTTTTTTGCCTATTACTTAATTAAAAAATACATAATTATTAAAAGCTGTTTTTTGCATGGAATTATATCTTTGGAATAACTAATTTTATAACAGAGTAAAAATTTCTCAATTCGCTTAAATAATTCTTAAAGTATAGTGAAGTACGCAAAGAGTGACATTAACATTTTTCTACACGTAGGTTAGATTTTAGTTTCTTAAAACTTTTCAAACTGAATAATCAAGTGGCTGTTACGAAAAATTTTAAATTTTAATGTTGATATTTCTAATTTAAATGTTTTGCTGTGCTTTGTATTCATGTGCTGACAGTATAATTGTTTTCTTTATATAACTTTGCACTTTTAGTACTTACTTTATTTAGACTTTTGTAATTTTCAGATAATTTTTGAATATAATATTTTGGTAGTTCTTACAATCTGTTTTCTTCATTTATTTGGTCTAAGCATTTTAATCTATACGTTGAATATGTTTACTAATTGCATATTTAGCTTTTCCTCATTTAATTTTAATAAATACCTTAAATCATTAAGTAATGGACCTAAGTAGTTTTGGAGTGCGATATATGAAAATTCCTAATTTTCCATGTGCGCTATAACATTAATTATGTAATTGTAAAAATTTTTCTCAAATTTGTATACTATATTAAGTTTTTGGGCCACTAAGCGAATACCTAGGTGGTTCTATTGGTCATTATCATTACTGGTGCAAACCTTAATTATTACTGTCCTATTATAATATAATTTTTACCTTTTTACATTTTTCAAAACTTTTTATCAAAATTTGCGAATTCCGCTCATTAATATTTCCCCTATCATCGCCTGTTACCAGAGAATCGACCATACAGTGAAATTCTGCACGATAACACGATGCTGTTTAGTTTGTTTCGAGATTTTCACAGCCAAACTAGTTTATATGGAATCCGTCTTTACTCTTGCTATACCCTAAAGAGAGCATTTTTCAGATTTTAAATATACACTTTAAACATTTTCTCTGGAATCACTCTTAACTTGTTTCGAAAAATTTATTTTTGTTGAAAACAGACTGCTTTGAGGGAAATTTAGTTCCCTTCGCGGGCATTTCACAAAATTATTTGAATGAAAAACGAACCAAATGACTTCATTAATCGGCTATTTGCAATATCTGCAAAAGAGAGCTATTTTTTTTTCAATAGTGTTAAATGAACTTATTTAGATAAATGAAAAAAACAACAAATTATTTATTCTTAATTTAAACTAAAATATTTCTTTTAGTACGAACGCAATGGCAGCAATAATACAAAGCACACATTTTGATGCTACAATAATTTTATAAATATACAAAAACAAGCGCTGTCACAAAAGATTCCTACAGATCTCTGGATTACGTAAATTTGACTCATTAGAAAAATTTATTCCTTTTCACAATTTCGGATAGGATAAATTATACAGCCCTGCTTAAATTAATAACAAATCTGTTTCAGAATCAATAAAATGCTCTTATCATAGGGGGATGAAAAAAAATTACCTTCTTAAATGTTTCTAATTTCAAGAAACTCATTTGTAGTTGGACCGATACTCATCGTTGCGAAATGATGTGGTTTACCTAATCGAAGCTGCCATAGAAAAGGAAGCGGATAATTGTAAAGAGATACTTCTGAACCACATAGACTCCAATATGTACCACATTAACTACCACCACCCTGATGCTGACTATACTGTGTAAGTACCACTTTATTTTATTCCAACTTTATACAAAAGAACTTAAATCCTAAAAGCCTGACAAGACTAATAAGAAACATAATAATAATAAAAGCATGACAGAAGGTGATAAACAAATTAGATTAGTACTCCCACAGGGTATCACATTACTGTTTTCTTTATTTATTTTTTATCTAAACAAACAAAAATGGAAAGAAAATTGTATTAAAGAGAATTATAATTATATAAATCATTGTACAGAGCAGCGGTCATAGAGCCCTAAATGATTATGCTTTTTTTTCTGCGGAAGCACAACTTAATAATTTTTTTTTAGTAGTGTCTATTACATAGCTGAATCAAATGTTTCCATGGGTCTTGATTACTGCTTCTGCGATTTGCTTGATATTATCGTCATAAAGATCTATCAATGACGGCAAGACTCCTATTTCTCTCAGATTAGCACTCATTGCTGGACACTCAAAGATGTGGCATAGTGTCAGCTGCGTATCTGGGCAGTTTCCACCATTCCTATATACTTTCCTGCCTTCTCTGTCGATCTTCATGCCTCTGTGGTGATTGGTTCTCAGCCTGGCTATAGTTTTTGTTGCGGATCTATCTGCATTTATATTTCAAATCATGTGTTTCGTTGGAATTGGTTTTTCTCTTAGTTTAAATTTAGCAATTGCATTTGAATCTTGGATGGAGACGTTACAGTCATTAAAGTTGAGATTTCTGGCATTCTTGGCTAATTTATCTGCGCTTTCATTGCCTGCAATGTCAACGGGTGCTGGTATCCCCTGAAGAGTACAGGTTCTGTTTAAGTCCTGAAGATCATGAAGATTCAAAATAATTTCTTGGGTGATAGTCCCCTTTTAAGATTGCTTGAAGGGCAGCCCTCGAGTCGCAGAAGATAACAAGGCCCTTTGCTTGCTCAGAGGTGGGAAGGGCTTTATACACATTAAGGGCCTCCAAAATTGCCCGTAGTTCGCAGGTGAAGTTAGAAGTCATAGCGCCTGCTCCAAATTTACCGTGTTGATGGGAATTACTTAGAGTAGTTAAAAACACTTCGGAGCCTCCATTTGTGATAGTTTTATCAGAGGAACCATCTGTATATGCATGTACAAAGTTCTCTTTTGGAAACTGTTCAATTGCCTTGAGTCCTTTTTTTTATGATATCATTGTTTTCATTTTTATTGCATGGCTCCAAGAAGTCAGTGTGAATATTTGTTCAGTGGAAGCCTTTTGTGGAAGATTGGCTCATGTAGAATGACATATTTGTTGTGCTCAAGGCCTACACTTGCTCTGATATAACTTAATAAATAAAGCACATAAAGAAATTCATGACCTTACGCTAGCATTCTTTTGCAACCAGCTTGGTCACTTTTTATAATTATCCTTTTACCTTTTCCGGATTGGGTTCAAAATTACAAGGATACGTAGTTAAGCATTGGTAGTCGTAAACCCGAAACTAGGTCGGCTGTTCAAAGACTGAAATAAAATATAAATATCCTTAGAGCCATGGTGGCTCAGGGGATTGAGCATTCGCTTTCCAATGATTTGAACCCGGTTCAAATCGCAACTACGGCTAGTCGATACGAATTAGCACTGTGGTCGATGGTCGCCGCACCCGGCGACCATCGACCACAGTGCTAACTTAAAATATCCTTAGTGGTAGACAAATCATGGATTAGAATTCCCTTGTCGTATAACTGTTGGAGGTTTCCGTGATCTTCCTCTCAATATAATGCGGGTTAGTGCCATCAAAAAAGACCTTCACGAAGGCAATTTTCTCCCAATACTTGATCCAGGAGTTCCCTTGTCTTCCGAATTGGGTTCAAAATTACAAAGATACGGAGTTGAACACTATTAGTCGCAATCTCAAATTTTGGACAGCTGTTCAACGACGGTTATAAAATAAAGTTATCCATTACAACATGTGCACTTGAATGGTAACCAAGATGACTGCACAGCACAACTGTATTTAAATATTCTAACACCTTCTAACACTTAACCAATCCTAACACATTTATTAGTTTTATGCATTATAACCGAATTTTCTCACAGTCTGACTGTGTGTGTTCTTAAAACCTTCTCCCCAGAAAAACTGCAAAAAAAGTAAATAATTATTTGCTATTTTTCTTATGTGTAATATTGAGTTTATACAAAGTAATAAACTGAACACAAAAATTGTATTTTAAAGTCTTATGCTATTAGCTAAAATATGACGGCAAGATGCATTTCACAAAAAAGTTCTAACACATAAGCAATTTTTTTTCTTTTTGGGTGTGTGCGTATGTGTTAATACCGTAGTAAGCGTAGAAAGTTTAAAGAATTTTAAGTGTGTACTACTTTTTCTTGAAGAATTAAAATGAAGTATCATTTCTAAATTTTCCTTTTTAAAAATGTAAATATTGTTAAAATTGAAACTTTTGTTTCGAAATTTGCTGGTTTAGTAACAATAAATAAATTAGAGAAACTATTTATTTTTTAAACTTTTCAAAACTAAAAAACTAAAGATTTTTGAAATATTTTGAGGAAGGTTTTTTTTCCGGTTGGATTCCCCTCCCTCCCTCCCTCTCCTCCTGAGAAAATTTCTGTAGGTCACCTAGACAAAATAAAATTGATAAATGCAAAAAATAGTTTTGAAACTAATCTCCTAATTTTTCTCTTAATAATTTTTGAAGAAAACTGTTTTCATTAATGTTGGTTTATGTTTGCTAAATACATACATTAAAGTATGAAAACATTCCATGCTGATTTGATAACAGACAGAGGAAGTAGGATTTTAAATTAAAAGTTTTTACGGAAATCATTTTTAATTTTCTGAAGAAACATGTCTTATTTTTAATTATTCACTTCTAAATATTTTGCTTATTTATTAGAGATGAAAACAATTTTAAGCCCCTTTCAGTTTTATTTTAATTCTCTAACTTTTTCCTCCGCCACAACTACACAAAAATATTAATTTTTTTGAACTTCAAAATTTTGATTCAATTAAGTAAAAAACAAAAGTACTTGTGTTTCAGAGAGAGAAATTAAAGTAGAACGGCACAAAATTTGATCGTTTAGTAAAAAAAAATCTTCAAGAGGAATAACCTGTACCAATTCTGTCACTTTTGCTTTTGGTACATTAAAAATTTTATGTGGTGTGTTAAATACTAAGCTATTGCAACGTGTTATAATTTGTAGTAATTGCTTGTAGTTATTTTTTTTTTTTTGAGAATTTTTATCACTGTTCTACAAGGTGCGGCACGTGCTATTACCGAATTGGAAAGTAATGGAAGTTGTATAAGGTCCTATATTCTGACGTCATTACTCGAGAGGGAAACTAACTAACTGCGTTTTAGAAGCGTGGCTAATCGAGCAATTTTGAATATTAGTTACAAAATAACTAGTAAATCCACTAAATTGAAATTAGTGCCTGTTGTCATAAAATTGCATGAAATTTTGTTTTAAAAAATATAAAAAATATCGTGCAGGTTCCTGATTGAACGAGTTTTGATGTTTTTAAACCTGCTTCCTTCAATAGTGATTTGTTAGATTCTAATAACGTTTTCATTTTTTTCTTTTTTAACTATTAGCTTTCGTCCCTTAATATCATCATTTTCTAAGAATGTTTAGAGGTAATTAGTTTCTACCTCTTGTTTGGATAGTTATATAATTTTGAATTTATATCTAGGTGTAATAATGTGGCTCCTCCTGCTGGCCCAGTCAAACTTTGGGAGAACTCAACAGCGATTGAAGAAGAAACTGTGGAGAATACAGAAGGTGTTGCAATTGGCTGCACTATGCCTTCCACGGAAACTTTAGTGGTACTAAGTAGTTTGTTATGGTTAAAAGCTAAGTTAAAACTTTTAGCTAAGCTGCATTAAATGAACAGTTAAGATATTTATTGCGTTTTTAAAGAAAAGCTCACCTTTTCAAACAAACATAAGCTCATCTTGTGAGCAGTAGAACAAAACAAAGGCTAAACTAAATCAATTTTAAACTAGAATTCTATAAAAGATTAAAAATAATGCAAACGATATTTTAATCTATATAAAAAATGCTAAATAATGGTTCTGTTTAAAATAAGCAAACGATAGTTTTCTGTTGCAGTTTAACTCTTTTTATCCCTTCAACCACGTTAAGAATATTTGCTCATATGTAAATATAATAGGAAATTTCTACACATTTTGCAGAAATTTTTGTAAGTTGTAATCGGGAACTTCAAGGAAAAAGAAATTTCGTTTAGCAATAGAAAATGAACTCTAAAAGATTTTTCATAAGATTTATGAAATCTAATCGTTGGTCTTTGCAATGGTTCGTTAGGATTTGAAAAGGAATCCTCTACCCAGAATCTCTTAAGGTTTTCGACAAAAAACTTTCCTACTCTAGTATTCATCTCTACAGAAAAGCATCTTTTTTTTTTGTGACTAAGAAATATAATTATTGTAAGAGATCTAAATCAGAATGACAGGAGTCTGGTGATAATGGTAGATGGGGTTAAAAATCCTAACAGTTCTTATTTTTGTCAAACTGTCAACGAAACTCTTAGCTCTTACAATTCGTTGTTTCTGGACGTCGTTGTTCAATTGCTGTATTTCATTCGGAAACAATACCTGTAAACAATCTTTAAGAATCTGTACGCATGTCAATCGCTTTCAATCACTCTGACATTTTCGGACTTGCGCAACCATGATTTACCGAAAATGGTCTCACTCTTCGCACCTCAATATAAAATGTTAAAAAGAAATTTTTTTTTAAATATGGATTCTAGAACATCAGTTAAATGCACTTAACAAAAACAGTTGCTGGGAAAATAATCTTGGCGATTACGAATAAAGATCAGTGCTATACTGCGTCCTTTTGGCGATCTTTTTGTTTCTCTGTGAGGAAAAAAATTATTCCATTTACTAAGAAATAAGTTAAGTTTAAAGTTTAAGCGTTTCAAGCATTTCTATAATTGTAATAATAAAACAATAACATTGTGATAAAACATTTCTTTTAAATATAAACATAGACTATTCTGGCAAATAGTTTTCATTTTTCCTTTGAAATAGGCTGCCTTGAAAGCTAATGAAAGTAATCAAAAGAACGTTCACTATGCTTCAGCATTGTTGATGAAGAATCTTGAGCCTGTACAGAAACAAATGGAGGACGTTGCTATGAAATATATAATCTATAATCTAGTGAAAAAGGTAAGCTTAGTATTAGTAAGTTATGTATTAAAAAATTATTAGTAAAATGAAATAATCAAAAATTGTTAATTTTTTTAATACTTTGTTACTCTTGGTCTTCTATATATTTTTAAATAAATGTTTTAGGATATATTCTTTTTCTGTATTATATTTTACTGTATTTTGGTTATTTTATTGTTTTTTAGGTATTGGATTTCATTAAAAAAGATCTATTGACTACACTCTTAGAATCTACTAATTTCGTAAGTATTAATAATTAAAATTTATACGTTTAAAATCCCTTGTTAAAATTTAAAATAAATAAATATATATATACACCGAAGAGCCATTACATTATGACCCCCTCCATCTATAATAATGGGCTCTCCCAGGTTTTCAGGGTTTCTCGCTCAGGAACAATGTTTTCATGGGGCACATTAGGACCCATAATCCTCATAGAACAATCCCTGACGTTTGTAAGCTACTTGAACATAGTTGCAGACCAGGTTCACCCATTCATGGCATCAGCTCTTCCTGCAGAGGATGGTGTTTACCAACAGGATAATGCACCATGTCATAAGGGTTGAATAGATTGGTTCGAGGAACATACCAGTGACTTTCAAGTCATGTCTTGGCTCCCAAATTCACCTGACTTTAATCCAATAGAGCATTTGTCGTCCTACTTGGAAAACCAAATTCGTGCTGTCACGCTACCCCCTTGCAATGTGAGGTTTTTGCATGACCAGTTGGTGAGCGCTTGGTACCAGATACCTCCGGCTACCTATCAGCACCTTGTGGAATCAATGCCACGGCGGGGGCTAACAGTCTTGATGGCTAAAGGTGGTCATAATGTAATGGCTCTTCGGTGTATACATATATACTGATTCTGATGCACTATCTTTATCAGTCCCTCCAAATTTTTTGCAGGATCTTTTTTTTTTCTTTCCCTTACCTAAAAGACTCTAACTCAGTGTTTCCCAACCTTTTTCGTGCCATGCCCCACCTAAGCCTTTCTAAAATTTTTATGCCCCCTATGTAACATATACATAATTTTTAATATTAAAAAAATTGAATTGTTCGTTTAGGAAACTTAAATGATAGGTTTTAGGAAGAAATCACTAGGAACTAGTTAACGAAACACGGTAAATAAATTTTCAAAAAATGTAATGAAAAACTAAAATTTAAATTCAAAATAATTTTAATAAAGATTTTCCTATAATAATTTAATATTTTAATTTAGTGAGATTCTTGCGCTTGATGCTTGTTGCACAGAGATTTTATATTAGGTTACGATTTGGTTAGCTTCTGTTTCAAATCACCCCGTTTTTTTTATATTCAGAAGATTTCTTTTTTTTACCAGTTACAGCACTAAATCCACATTCAGCTAAATATGAAGATGGAAACGGTAACAATAGTTTTCTTGCACATTTGATTTCTGTTTCCTCACAAACCCATGCCATCACTCCTTTTATATTAAATAAAGTTTTAACTGACTCATCATTTTGCATTTCTGCGAGTTCTTCTTGATATTGTATATTTGATATATCAGACAAATCCACTAGCATTGACTGCATCATCCATGTAGGAAAATCAATTTGTTTTAAGTCAGAAAATCTTTCTTTTAAATCGGTCGATAGAATTTTCAGATGATCGACAATAACAAGTAAAGCGGTATCATTTAATTCACATTTTTGGAGCCAATAAAACTGTTCAAAATTTTTTTTGTTAATATATTTCTGACATAACTCAATAAGGGTAATGAAACCAAATATCCACGCTTTTGCATTAACAAGAGTTTTATTTGTTCCTTGAAGTTGCTTATTTAATCTATTAAGTTATTCAAAGATATCGGCTAAATAACTCATAAATGCTTTACAATCGACTGTTAACAGATACTTCATTTCAGGTTTGCCACTAAAACAAAATCACAAAGAGTATCAAGCAGTTTCATAAATCTTTTCAAGAAGTTCCCTTTAGAGAGCCATCTTACTTCAGTGTGAAGTAAGTCTCAAATGGTCTGCATTTTGTTCTTCACAAAATAGCTTGAAGAGAAGCTCACATTTGGCATTAGCTTTAATATCATTGGTGCACTTTATTACTGAATGTAGTACTTCATTTAGAACAGGCAAGATGTTTCTAGCTACCAAGTTTTCTTTATGCACAAAAATCATTCCTGGATTCTCATATTTCATCAATTTTAAGCAGCCATTTTTCTTGCCCATCATATTAGGAGCACCATCTGCAGCACAAGATGTTATATTTTTCATTGGTATATTATTGACATCTAAGTAGTTTTTTAGCTTATTATATATATCTTTGGAGGTAGTGGTGCTTTCTAATCTTTTACATAACATCTCTTCAGCAAAATGTCCTTTATCAATATATTTTACATAAGTTATCAATACTGCCACACTGTCTATCAAAGTTGATTCACCCGTTTGCACTGAGAATTTTCTAGTTTTCAGCTTTTCATCAAGTTGTTTTTTAATATCTTCACTCATTTCATCTATTCGTCTGCTAACAGTGTTGTTACTGAGTGGCATAGCTTTTACAACTTTGTCAAGAACCATTTCAAGAAATGCTGATATTGACGGATTTATTAAATTCTCTCCTGTAGTATGATTTTATCCGGGGATCCACGCGGAGCCTGTCGTCTGCTGCAGAGAGGATAACTTGACGACGCCAAAAACCCAGTTGATATTTTGTTCTCGTCAAACGAATTTATAATATTTACTGGCCGCAATTATTTAAGAATTTGCTTTTTTCTTTCAATTTCGGCACCGAAATCTAACATTGCCTTTAAAATGCCCGGAGCAAAAGGGTTAAACTCATGTAGAGTCCATTTTCGAATTGCCCCCCTTAGTAATCAAATTGCCGCCCGGTGGGGCGTGGGTCCCACGTTGGGAAACACTGCTCTAACTGAAGTGTAAAAGCAATTAACCCTACAATTCTTCATAAATTTATACGAAATGTAAATTTGGTTTTAGTACAAATTTTTTTTACAAATAACATTAAAACAGCTTTAAAAGAATGTCAGATAATAAATTCAACGTTCAAATTTTGAAGTCTTTTGAAATAATTAATCGACTAATAAATCATAATTTATAAATAGATTCGAATTTTATTCTCATAGAATTGCTAGCACTAATTAGCATATTTGAGGTCACCTCCAGGAACCATTAAGATTGACAGTTCGGGAAAATCCGATCATTAGTCAGGGTGATATCTTTTTCCCGACTATTCTTAAGCGGACACTCTAATGCAGGCAAGTTTTCTTTATCCTACATAAATAATTTAAAATATAGAAAAAAATAAGTCCATGTTGACTTGTATTAAACCATGAATTTTCAAATGCCGGAATAAAAATTTCAAAATATTTAACAAATTATTGTATGGTTACACAGCGGAAAAAATGTGTTTTTTTTTTATATTTTTGAAAACTTTTTTTTCAGCATTTGATACTTAATGATTCACCCAAAGTTTACCAGAATTTATTTTTCTATAAATTTTAAAGTAAAAAATGGAGGCAGAACAGAATTTGCCATAAAATGTTCCTCCTGATTTTGATTTGAACTTCTTTTTTTTTTTAAATGTTCAAGATTCATGACTATCCTTCCTGCAGATCATGATCCAATTTTTAATTACAGAGTAAACTTATTCAAGATTGTGAAGCAGACTTCTGCTGGAAAGAACAAACTGAAACTACCTGCAGAATATTGCAAGAAGCACTTGATGCTATACAAGACTTCTGAAACAATTACTTCCCCTAGAGGATTTCATCTCTTAACTTAATCATTCAGCTTTATGAGTTTGCAGCACTTGTTCTAATCAAAGCTATCATTATATATTTTTTCATATGACTCTTGTGCCTATTTTGTATTTTTTTCACTTTAAAATATTTGAGTGCTTTTGTAAAATAGCAATAAAATGTTATAGTTATTTATCTTTGACTGTAATTTGTTCCCCCCCCCCCACTAGATTTATGAGATTGGCAATTTTCTGCAGTCTTAATTCTCATGCCCATTCGAGTGGTATGGAGGTAATTGAAGTTCAACTTACTGAGTTGGTGTAGCATATATCACACGAACTAATTCATGGTTAAATTCGCAATTTAAATTATATATATATATTTTTTTAAATCATTAGGTCGAACATATTAATTTAAATATATTCTTTAGGATGACATACTTCTGAAAGTCTGGCTGAAACCTGCATCATCAATGAAAGCAAAGAAACAAAAGTAAATTATATCTCGAAATGGACTAATAAGTAAATAAAATTAGAGATTAAAAGCGGATAAGAGTATTGTTAAATTATAATTTTCTATTAGCTGAGTGTAAAATGGTTTTCTGGTAAACATATTTCAATTATACCCATTTAGATTTATTGTAATTTGAATACAAGGAGTATTTTTGAAACATATTAAATATGTAGTTAATGTTTACCCACATGTCCTATATTGAACAAAAATTTGTACTGCCCAGAGAAGCTTGTAATAATTTCTTTCTTTTACTTTATTCTTAGAAGCTTGTAATAATTTCTTTCTTTTATTCATTCTTAATTCGAAATTAGTTTAAAATTATTAGAAAGTAATTTTTAATCATTTTAGTTAGAAATTTCAACAATTTATCATTGTTATTGCTTATAAATAACTTTTAATATACTTTATCAGATAATTTGGCTGGTAATTCAACTTATGGTGTTATCCTTTAGTTCGATATTAAGAAATTCTGAGAAGTATAACTGGTGTAAAGCTATTAGATTTTAACATTAGTTCGAACATAATGCGTTTAAATGTTGTGCATACGAGAACGAGATTTATGTGTTACTTCATGTGTTCAAAAATACACATGCGTTATTAATGTGATAAACAATTCTACTCCCATCTAATGCATGTTTTGTTTTATCTGACATGCAAAGGCTGTGTAAAATACATGTATTTTACTTCTAATAACGATATAGATGGCTGTCACTCTTCCGTATTTACATTTAGAACTATGGATTTATCTTATACTAAAAAGTGGTGTGTGTTCTTTCTATGCTCAGTCTAAGACATGTCGGAACCTGAAGATCGAAGCAGTATTTATTGTTCCACTTTGCCGTTACATAAACATATTACAGCTGTAGGATACTTCTTAACATCAGTATGGTAGAGCCGTTTTTTTGTTTACAGGGCCCCTGGTCCTATTATTATTTAGGGGCCCTTTATGAGTAAATTTGGAGAAACAATTTAATTTAGAATAATTTTCAAAAGTTATTTTATCTTAAGAGTAAAGAGAGAGCATAAATTAATTAAAAAAGCTTGTATACATTATTTTTATCGAAAATTAAAGGTAACAATACTTTTTGCACTTTTTGAGAGGCGAAGTCTTCTGCCACATCATCAAAATCTATTTCCTGTAAGACATCTTCAATGTTCATAATTGACAAATAAATCCATCTTTCTCGAGTCATACTGCTTCTTAACTCATTTTTTATAAATTTTAGTCTGAAGAATGAACGCTCGTTACTACAATTAGTTATGAGTGACAAAGAAATTCGAAATGAAATGTCAATGCTTGGATCGAGATTATTGTTTTTCACTGTTTTATAGTCATTTATGCCTAATTGTCCTAATTTATTCTCCTGGGCTAAATAATGCTCGATTTTCTTTTAATTATAAATTATGATTATATGTACAGGGTGTTTATAAAGTCCCGGACCATTTTGATGTTTAATAACTCATAAAATAATAAAGGTAGATTAAAATTAATAACATAAATGGTTAGACAGAGTCAAAAATTTTCATGACCCTTGTCAATGAACTTCCACGTGTGCCCCCTTCGTCGCACGGAGAATATCAAGTCGATAGTCAATTTTACACCAGGTAGCGGCAAGCATGTCGGCATCCACAGAAGATATTGCGGTTGTAATTCTTGATTTTAGGTCATCAATGTTCGACACGATCCTCCTGTAAATATTGTCCTTTATAAATCCCCAAAGAAAAAAAGTCCAGCGGCGTTATATCAGGTGATCTGGGTGGCCAAGGAATTGGACCTCCTCGCCCAATCCATTTTCCTGGAAAATGGTCATTCAAAGAACTACGAAAGATGATACCCCGATGAGGTGGTTCACCATCTTGTTGCAAAAAGACGTGTGGCTGAAGCTCTTCTAGTTGTGGAAATACGAAGTTTTCCAACATGTCTAAGTATACGACTAATGAGACCGTCTTTTCTCTAAAAAAGAAAGGCCCAAATGACTCGGTCGTGCATTAGTCCACAACGCTGAACTGATTTCTTTGGGGATTTATAAAGGACAATATTTACAGGAGGATCGTGTCGAACATTGATGACCTAAAATCCAGAATTACAACCGCAATAGCCTCTGGGGATGCCGACATGCATGCCGCTACCTGGCGTGAAATTGACTATTGACTCGATATTCTCCGTGCGACGAAGAGGTCACACGTGGAAGTTCATTGACAAGGGTCATGAAACTTTTTGACTCTGTCTAACCATTTATGTTATTATTTTTAATCCATCTTTATTTATTTATGAGTAATTAAACATCAAAATGGGTCCGGGACTTTATAAACAACCTGTATGTTATTTGCAATTTAAAAGGATTTATTGCAAACTTTTTCTAATTTTTTTTACGTTGCATTTTGCTTTGCTGCTCAAAATCTATAAGACTTAGAAACATGAAATTATGAAAGTTTGTATAAATATGCAAGGAGTTAGAAAGAATACATGAAAATACAATTTGATTATTTTTTTTTATTATTTTTTTTTAATAATCGCCGTTGAAAAACTGATTCAATTTTGAGTTTACAACTACCAATGTTTAGCTACGTATCCTTGCAATTTTAAAACCAATCCAGAAGCCAAGGGAACTCCTGAATCAGTACCCAGAGGTTTTGAATCGTTATGAGAACTTGGTGGAGTTTGTGACCCCGACAGATTTAACATGCACCAGTCACCATGTTATTCATGGGTATTATTCAGCCGGCTGAATTCTAACTCCCATCCTCACGAACACGAGTCCATAGCCCTACCAACCAAGCTATCGTGGCCAAATTATTAGTTTATTTTACAACAGTCATTGAATGGACCACCCAATTTCGAGTTTACGACTATTAATGTTCAACTCCATATCCTTGTAATTTTGCACCAAATCCAGCACAAGAGAACTCCAAGATCAAGTATTGGAAGAAATGTTTACCTTCGTGGAGGACGTATTGATGAATCTAACCCACATTTGAGTTAAATGGAGAGGGAAACCACGAAAACCACCCTCGGTTAGTCAAGGGGTGTCTAACCCATGATCCGTCTACCACTCAGGATATTTTACGTCAGCACAGTAGTCGGTGTAAGCCGGGTCTGTAATTTATGTAGATCAGCCATCACTGGGATTCGAACTCGGTGCACCTCAATCGGAGAAGAATGCTCTATTCCTTGAGTCAATCTTCATTGAGTAATATAATAACTGTGCGGAAGGTTCCAATTTTATTGATTTGTCTAAATGTAGTCATCTTCAAAATGTAAATGGCAATTTAATCGTAATTTTTGAAGAGAAAAGAATGGAAATAAACAGTTTATCCTCTTTTAGTAGTTTTTTTTTTTAAATAATTGTAAATTATTAGTTTCTAACGTGCTTACGTTAAAAAAAATACGAAAAACATTTTTCTGTATTGGGAAATAATAATTAAGAACTGGAATAGAACCCACGATCTCACAGTTTTTGTTAGATTTCATAATCATTAGCCTCAAATATACACACCTGCCTTGCGGATATTTAAAAAAAATTTTTTTTTTAAATTTAATAAATTAAGCCATTTGGATACTTGAAATTCTCGATTTTGTTGAAAATTTCCAGATATGGTTTTTATGTAGAACTTTCAGACACTTGTTTTCTTTTTCTTCAATTTTGCGAAAAAATAATTTTTAAAAAAAATTCAAAAGAAAGCCTTTTGAGAAAGCAGAAGACCCTCTGAAATTTTGTGGAAAACACATCTGTTTGCATGCGGCAATACAGTACCTTTTAGGAAGTGTGGTACTGACAGCACTGAGAAAAGAAAGTATGGTCAAAACTATTAAAATATAGTAAAATTTACGGTATTTATGGGAGCACCAAAGAAACAGGGTAGTTTTTTTTCCATAGCTATTTGGTTATGACTTCTCCCGAAATTAACATAATAAAAATATAGTTTTTTACCATCCTGTTCGGTAGGTATTTCGGTAATTTTATCATGATGTCTTAGAGAAGCAGTTCCAAGCTGTCTTTTATAGATTTTTAACTTTCCGGGGAGAGTTAAAAAGGTTTCGCGAATTAGTATTTCTTATACCCGGAAATGAATACTTTTATAACTTCTAGTTAGTACTCTTTATAATTTCTGATTATATATAGATCCAACCTATAAATCATATCTTACATAACATTTTAGAAAGAATATGGAGAAATTGGCAATCTTCGTATCTAAACTGAGAACTGCCCACCAGTCAATGCGATCCAAATTACCAACCAAATCATCTGATAACGTATATTAAAAGTTATTTATAAACAATAACAATGATAAATAGTTGAAATTACCAACTAAAATGATTAAAAATTATCTTTTAATAATTTAAAACTATTTTTGAATTAAGAATGAATAAAATCATGGTTATTTCTGTTCAAGATAAACATCCTAAAACTTTGATGATGGAAGAAATTTGTTAGTTAGATATCCAATGAAGAGTAAATTAGTTTAGATCAGAATAAATTAAAGAAATTATTGCAAGTTTCTCAGGGCAGTACAAATCATTCTTCAATATGGGGCAATTGGGTAAACTCCAACTACGTATTTAATATGTTTCAAAAACATTTAATGTATTCAAATTACAATAAATCTAAATGGGTATAATTGAAATATGTTTACCAGAAAACCATTTTAAACTCAGCTAATAGAAAATTATAGTTTAACGATACTCTTATCCGATTTTAGTCTCTAATTTTATTTATTTATTAGTCCATTTTGAAATATAATTTACTTTCGTTTCTTTGGCTAAAACCTGCATTAACAATGAAAGCAGACATTCCCGACATCCTGAAAAATATATTTCAATATTTTTGATCTAATGATTTAAAAATATGTATGTCATTTAAATCGCGAATTTAATCATGATTTAATTCGTGTGATTTATACCAAACCAACACAGTAAATTGAACTTCGATTACCGCTAAGTCACTAGAATGGGCATAAGAATTAAGACTGTAGAAGATTGCCAATCTAAGAAATCTAGTGGACAAAAAACAAATTACATTCAAAGATAAATAATTATAACATTTTATTGCTATCTTACAAAAGCACTCAATTATTTTTAAGTGAAAAAATACAAAATAGGCACAAAAGTCGTATGAAAATATATATAAGTGATAGCTTTGAACAAGTGCTATAAACTCATAGAGCTGAATGATTAAGTTAAGAGATGAAATCCTCTAGGGGAAATAATTGTTTCAGAAGTCTTTTATAGCATCGAGTGCTTCTTGCAATATTCTGCAGGTGGTTTCAGTTTCTTCCTTCCAGCAGAAGTCTGCTTCACAATCTTCCATAAGTTTACTCTGTAATTAAAAAATGGATCATGAAGTTGACTGCAGGAAGGATAGTCATGAATCTTGAACACTTGAACAGTGAAAAAAAAGTTCAAATGAGTGGCAAGCTGTTAAGAGGACGAGATACCGCAGGAGGAACATTTCATGGCAAATTCTGTTCTGCCTCCATTTTTTACTTTAAAATTTATAGAGAAATAAATTCTGGTAAACTTTGAGTGAATCATTAAGTATAAAATGCTGGAAAAAAAGTTTTCAAAAAAATCAAAAGAAAACAATTTTCCTGTTGTGTTATCATACCATAATTTGCTTACCATTTTGAAATTTTTATTTCTGCATTTGAAAATTCATGGTTTAATCTAAGTTAACATGGACTCATTTTTTCTATATTTTAAATCCTTTATGTAGGATAAAGAAAACTTGCCTGCATTAGAGTGTCCTCTTACGAACAGTCGGGGGAAAAAATATCACCCTGACGAATAATCGGATTTTCACGAGCTATGTGTCAATCTTAATGGTTCCTGGGGGTGACCTCAAATATGCTAATTAGTGCTAACTATTAGGTTACGAAATTAGACACAAACACGTACTTTCTCTGAATAAACAAATTTCTCTTTTTACAAAGTTCGAATCCTGACCCTTTGAAATAGGAGGGGGGTAGACAAAATTTCGAGAAATTCGGTCGCAATAAAGATTTATATATATAAGGGGAAGGCTAAAAAAAAATGCCAAATTTCCTCGCCATAGAAAGTGAATCAATTGAAAACTACCATAAAGAAACTGAATGAATGAGAAGACGGCAAAACATCTTTGGTTTGTTGCTAAGCAATCAAGAGGAGAATTGTCGGATCTGTATTCTGGACAAAGAAAGCAGTTTTCTTTTTGATTCTTTGAAAATAAAATTTGAATCGATTTATAAATTACTATGATTTATGAATCGATTAATTATTTCAAAGATTTTAAAATTTGAAAGCTGAATTTATTATAAAGCACTTTATTTTTTTTAAAGCTGTTTTAACGGTATCTGTATGAAAATTTTACTAAAACCAAACTTACACGAGTTATTATAAATTTAAGAAGAATTGTAGGGTTAACAGCTTTTACACTTCAGTTCGAGTCTTTCAGGTAAGGGAAAGAAAAAAAGGCCTCATAAATGGGAGTGCCTCATAAAGATAGTGCTTTGGAGGGCCTCATAAAGATAGTACATCAAAATCGCCATCAGAAGGTTTTATAAAATTCACTGTATTTCTTTGCGATAAAATTTAAAACCTTAGTAAATATTAAGTGGCATTTTAAAAGCATTATATCCATATAAATTTTTATTATGAATACTTACAAAATTAGAAGATTCTAAGAGTGCATTCAATAAATGTTTCTTAATGAAATCTAATACCTAAAAATAATAAAATAACCTAAATACAGTAAAATATAACACAGAAAAAACATAAAACATTTATTTGAAGAAGACCAAGAGTAACAAGGTATTTAAAAAAATAAAAATTTTTTGATTATTTCATTTTATTAATAATTTTTTAATACATAACTTACTAATACTACTCTTACTTTTTTCACTAAAAAGAAGATTATATACTTCATAGCAACGTCCTCCATTTGTTTCTGTACAGGCTCAAGAATTTTCATCACCAATGCTGAAGCACAGTGAACGTTCTTTTGATTACTTTCATTAGCTTTCAAGGCAGCCTATTTCAAAGGAAAAATGAAAGCTATTTGACGGATTAGTCAATGTTTATATTTAATAGAAATGTTTTATTACAATGTTATTGTTTTATTACGTTTGTTTAATTATTACAATTATAGAAATGCTTGAAACGTTTATATATTTCTAAGTAAATGGAATAATTTTTTTCTCAAAGAGAAACAAAGATCGCCAAAAAGACGCCGTATAGCACTGATCTTTACTCGTAATCGCCAAGATTATTTCCACAGCAACGTTTTTTGTTAAGTACATTTAACTGATGCTCTAGAATCTACATTTTACCTAACAATTTTTCTTTTAACATTTTATATTGAGGCGCGAAGCGTGAGACCATTTTCGTTAAATTATGTTTGTGCAAGTCCGAAAATGTCAGAAAGATTGAAGGCGATTGACATGCGTACATATTCTTAAAGATTGTTTATAGGTATTGTTTCTGAATCAAATACAGCAATTGAACAACAACGGTCAGAAGCAACGAATTGTAAGAGCTAAGAGTTTCTTTGACAGTTTGACAAAAGTTGTTAGAACTCTGTTAGGATTTTTAACCCAATCCACCATTATCACAAGACTCCTGGCATTCAGATCTCTTTCAATAATTAGATTTCTTATAGTTACAAAAGGAGGAAAAAGATATTTTTTTGTTGAGATGAATACTAGAGTAGGAAAGTTTTTTGTCGAGAACCTTAAGAGATTCTGGGTAGAAGATTCCTTTCCAAATCTTAACAAACCATTGTAAAGACCAACGATTAGATTTCATAAATTCGATCATTAGATTTCAAAATCTTTTAGAGTTCATTTTCTATTCCTGTACGAAATTTTTCTTTTTGCTTGAAGTTGCCGATTACAACTTACAAAAATTTCTGCAAAATGCTTACATATGAGCAAATATTCTTAACGTAGTTGAAGGGGGGAAAAAAGAGTTCAACTGCAACAAAAAACTACCGTTTGCATATTTTAAACATAACTATTATCTAGCATTTTTTATATAGATTAAAATATCGTTTGCATTATTTTTAATCTCTTATAGAATTCTAGTTTAAAATTGATTTAGTTTAGCCTTTGTTTCGTACTACTGGTTACAAGTTGAGCTTCTGTTTGTTTGAAAAGGTGAGCGTTTTTTTTTAGAAACATAATAAATATCTCCTTTTATAATAGATATCTTAATTGTTTATTTAAGGCAGCTACGCTGAAATTCTTAACTTAGCTTTTAACAATTACAAACTACTTAGTACCACTAAAGTTTCCGTGGAAGGCATAGTGCAGCCAATTGCATCATCTTCTGTATTCTCCACAGTTTCTTCTTCAACTGTTGAATTCTCCCAAAGTTTGACTGGGCCAGCAGGAGGAGCCAAAACATCACACCTAGATATAAATTCCAAATTATATAACATTCAAACAAGGGGTAAAAACTAATTACCTCTCAACATTCTTAGAAAACTAATAAAAATGCAGATATTCAGGGACGAAAGCTAATATTTAAACAAGAAAAAAAATGAAAACATTATCAGAATCTAACGAAACAATTGAAGGAAGCAGGTTTAAAAACATCAAAACTCGTTCAATCCGGAACCTGCGAGATGTTTTAATTTTTTTATTTTTTAAAATGAAGTTTCATACAATTTTATGACGGCATGCACTAATTTCAATTTGGTGGATTTACTAGTTGTTTTATTATTAATATTTAAAATTGCTCGATTATTTTGTTACTAAGACCAGTTTATAGTATTTAGCAATAAAGAGCAATAATCTTATAAGATTGTTTTGATTTTGATTAAGCTTCTCTGAAGGAATCCTTCATTATGCTGAATTAAAATATTTATGAAATGCCCTTCGGATTACTACTTTTCTTTTATTCTTTGTAATGAAAGGATTTTATTTTTAAAGAGTAATCGTGTTCAGGTTATTCCTTTTTCTGAATTTTTTTCTCCATTAAACTATCTAATTTCGTTTCGTTCTGCTTTAACTTCTCCGTCTGAAACACGCGTACTTTTGCTTTTTCACTTTATCGAATCGGAATTTCAGAGTTCAAAATAATTCATTTTAGTTTTCTGTAGTTGGGCGGTGAAAAAAGTTTAAGAGATTTAAAGTAAAAAAGAAAGTGGTTTAAGATTGTTTGCATCTTTTCTAATAGTAATTGAACAAAATATTTCAGAACTGAATTAAAAAAAATAGGACATTTTGAGAAGATTAAAAATTATTTCTGTAAAAACCTTCAATTTAAAATCTTATACATTTTTACTTCCTCTGTCTGCAATCTAGCCGGTACGGAATTTTTTCATACTATTCATAATTTTCTTCAAAAGTTATTGCAAAAAAAAAAAGAAAAAAAATTAGGAAAGTAGTTTCAAATATACTTTTACATTTATCAATTTATTTTGTCTAGGGAACATACAGAAATTTTGTCAGGAGAAGAGGGAAGGGAGTACAAACCGGGAAAAAAACCTTCCTCAAAATATTTCAAATTAGTTTTTTGGAAATTTAAAAAAAATAGTTTCTCTAATTTATTCATTGTTACTAAACCATTAAATTTCGAAACAAAAGTTGCAATTTTATTAATATTTACATTTATAAAAAGGAAAATTTCGAAATCTTACTGCATTTTAACTCTTCAAGAAAAAGTAGTACTTTATTTACGTTGCTCTTTAAATTCTTTAAACTTTCTATGGTATAAACACACACGCACACACTTAAAAAAATTGCTATTGTGTTTATTTTTTATTTATGAACTTTATTTTGCGAAATGCATTTTGTAGACATATTTTAGCTAATAGCCTAAAATTTTAAAATGCAACTTTAGTGTTCAGTTCATAACTTTGTATAAATTCAATATTACACCTAAGAAAAATTATTAAAAAGAAAAATTATTTACTTTTTTTGCAGTTTTTCTGGGGAGAAGGATTTTAGAAAGAAAAACTAAAAATAGAGAATTATTTGCATCTTTAGTAAAAATCTTAAAATTCTAAATCCCATTTTCTATCTGGGATCAAAGTATTAGGTAAAAAATTTCGAAACAGTTCTTATTAGTTAAACCAAGTTACTAACTCTTACAATGACAAAATTGATATTTTTAAATAAAAAATATCTATTCTCAAACCAAATATCCTTCTCTGTCTGCACTATATCAAAAAGTTAACAAAATTTTGTCAAAAATAAGATTAAAATGAAACTCCTTCTTAAACATCACTTCACCCTATCAAAATTTTAGGTTTATCCAGGATGTGCATTCTGACGTCATTAGCAATTCTCCCCTATTTTTTCGTCACATGAAGTTAGCTTCGTTATATACTAATTTTAAGTTATGGTTTTAAGAGAAATTCAGGTCAAATCTGAACATACTGAGTTGATTTTCGAGAGTTAAATTATAGACTATTCAAAACAATTAAGATTACGATATTGCCCTACTCATGCCGGTTCCTCATTGTACGAGGAAACATGTTTACAGACTATCATTAAAAATACCTGCTTTACCGGCATTTTATAAGGATTCTATGTTTTTGTTTTAATTTCTCGATATTATTTATGCCAGATAGCGTTCTGGTTTTCCCACTCTTTATTATTGTTTTGGGACCCCAAAAGCGTTTGCTTACATTTGTAAACGAATTTTAAAAATAGGATAAAGGAAATTAAAGAACACTTTCTATACCAGCGGTTTCTAGAGAATGCTCCGTGGAATCCGAGGGCTCCGAGAGTTGACTTTGTTTTCGAACTAGCAATGACTTTTAAAATCTTTAAATATTTGTAGATCCAATCAATAATCCAGTATTTTATTTAACAATTCAGTTGCCTGAATGAAATGATTTCATATGCCATGAAAAACAAATTGCTTTTTTTTTTCAAATAAAATTTTTTATACAAATAATATATTGAATACCTTATGAAAATGTAAAAATTTAATCTGTCTTTACGCTTTTCAAATCAAAATAAATAAACTGAATTTTCTAATAAGAAATTTTTTAAAAAAAAATTTAACAGCTGCAGGTTAGATTTTAAATTACTAAAATTCGAAACATAAAGAACATTGACAATATCGCAGACATTTGTTATAAATTAATATTGAAATAAAAGCACTTGCGCTTGTGCCACAGCCAGACTGTGAGAAAATTCGGTTACTATATTGTTTAAAATTAATTAAGGTGTTAGGATTGGAAATTGGTTGAAGAATAGGAATATTTAAATACAGTTGTGCTGTACAGTCATATTGGTTACCATTAAAGTGTACATGTTGTAATGGATAACTTTATTTTATTTTATAAATGTCGTTGAACAGCTGTCCAAATTTTGAGATTACGACTAACAGTGTTCAACTCCGTATCTTTGTAATTTTGAACCCAATTCGGAAGACAAGGGAACTCCTAGATCAAGTATTGGGAGAAAATTGTCTTTGTTAAAGACTTTTTGGATGGCACTAACTCGCATTATATTGAGAGGAAGATCACGGAAACCTCCCACAGTTATAAGACCAGGGAATTTTAATCCATGATATGTCTACCACTAAGGATATTTTACGTTAGCACTGTGATCGGTGCCAGCCGAGTGCGGATTCCGCATCGTCTAGTCGTAGCTGCTATTCGAACCCGGTTCACCTCATTGGAAAGCGAATGCTCAATCCCCTGAGCCACTCTAATGATAAATATATTTTATTTCCGCCGTTGAACAGCAGACCTAATTTTGGATTTACAACTACTAATGTTCAACTCCGTAGTCTTGTAATTTTGAACCCGACCCCGAAGACAAGGTAAAAGGATAATTATAAAAAGTGACCAAGCTGGTTGAAAAAGAAGGCTAGCGTAAGTTCATAATTTTCTTTATGTGCTTCATTTATTAAGTTGGGCTTCCTCCGAAAAAAAGAGCATTCATTTAGGGCTCTATGACCACTACTCTGGGCAATGATTATATAATTATAATTCTCTTTAATACAATTTTCTTCCTATTTTTGTTTGTTTTTCCAAGATAAAGAAAGAAAACAGCTATGTGATACCCTGTGGGAGTACTAATCTAATTTGTTTATCACCATCTGTCGAGTTTTTATTTTTATTATTTTGTTTCTTGTAAAGGCCTGTTTATGCGGTCCAATTTCTTGAATCCGAGAAACTGGCCGGATTTCTCTGTCCAAGAAATTGGATGATTCGTTGACACTATCCAAGTTCTTGAATGTCACTGATTCGTTGGAAAAAAAACATGCGCATTGTTCATATTCAACATTATAAAATAATACTTACATAAGTTTAAAATTACTAAATAAATTCAAATAAAATCATAATAACTCAAATATATCGCAACAGATCAATTTATTTGGACTAAAATATATGAAAACGGGCAACAAAATGATATAATTTTCTGCCTGCTTCTTGACGTCACAAAACCTAAGACGCTGATTGGTTAAGGGAGAAAAAACTTGGATGGAAAGTAGAACATGCTCTACTATCGTCCAAGAAGTTGGACCAAGTTCTTGGATGATTGTTTACACGATCCAAGCAAAACAAGTTTCCATCAATATCAATCAATCTCTGTCCAAGGAATTGGATCGTCTAAACAGGCCTTAAGTCTTGTCGGGTTCTTAGGATTAACAGTTCTTTTTGGATAAAGTTGGAATAAAATAAAGTGGCACTTACACAGTGCTGTCAAAATCTGGATGGTGGTAGTTTATGTAGAACATATTGGAGTCTATGTGGGACAGAAGTCTCTCTTTACAACTGCCCGCTTCCTTTTCTATGGATGCTCCGATTAGGAAAACCACATCATTTCGCAACGATGGGTATCGGTCCAACTGCAAATAAGTTTCTAGTAATTAGAAGCATTTAAAAAGGAAAATTTTCTCATTTTTCTATGATAAGAACATTCAAACGCATAATGCTCGAACTAATGTTAAAACCTGATAACTTTACACCAGTTATATTTCTCTCAGAATTTCTTAATATCGAACTAAAGGATAACGCCATAAGTTGAATTACCAGCCAAATTATCTGATAAAGTATATTAAAAGTTATTTATAAACAATAACAATGATAAATTGCTGAAATTTCTAACTAAAATGATTGAAAATTATCTTAGTAATTTTAAACTAATTTTTAATTAAGAATGAATAAAATCATGGTTGATTTCTGTTCAAGATAAACATCCTAAAACTTTGAAGATGGAAGAAATTTGTTAGTTAGATATCCAATGAAGAGTAAATTAGTTTGGATCAGAATAAATTAAAGAAAAGAAATTATTAAAAGTTTCTCTGAGCAGTACAAATCATTCTTCAATATGGGGCATGTGGGTAAACACAAACTGAGTATTTAATATGTTTCAAAAACACTTAATGTATTAAAATTACAATAAATCTAAACGGATATATTTGAAATATGTTTACCAGAAAACCATTTAAACTCAGCTAATAGAAAATTATAATTTAACGATACTCTTATCCGCTTTTAGTCTCTAATTTTATTTATTAGTCTATTTTGAAATATAATTTACTTTCGTTTCTTTGGCTAAAACCTGCATCATCAATTAAAGCAGGCTTTCAGAAGTATGACATATATTTAAATATTTCACCTTAGGGTACAGCAGGAGTAAAGATGGATTATATATAAACTAGTAAGGCTTTCAAAAGCTCGAACCAAACTAAACAGCACCATGTTATCGAAATTTTATAGAATTTTACTGCACGGTAGATTCGCTGTTAACAGGCGATGATAGGGGAAATATTAATGAGCGGAATTCACAAATTTTGATAAAAAGTTTTGAAAAATATAAAAAATTATATTATAATAGAACAGTAATAAGCAAGGTTTAAATCAGTAATGAAATCACCTAGGTATTCATTAAGTTATAGACTAAAAAATGAATTCCAAGATATAATTTTTTACATCATTTTAAAGAATGTAATTTTACTTTGTAAAATACAAAATTTGAACGAAATCGGTCGAATTGTTCCTGAGTAACCAAATTTTCAAGAAGCTGCATTTTATTAGATTTCTCAGTACCTATTCGACCGATTTTCTCAAATTGTGTATTTTGCCACTTAAAAATTAAGTCCTTTTAAATCATGTAAAAGAAATGGTATACAATATAATTCAAAATTCTTGACCAATTTTAAATCAAATAAAAAATAAATATTTACTAAAAGTTATTTTCATGGAATCATCTTTAGATAAGAGAATTTTATAATTGCGTGAAAAATGTTTTAATTTGCTTAAAATGTTCCAGGTATGGTAGAATAGGCAAAAAATAAAATTAGCATTTATAGGTCCAAAATTTGACCCGCTTTTTCTTTACTGAACTATGGGGACCATATTTCCCAGATTGCGGCTACCCCTATTTTAGGAAATAGCCTATTTTAGGAACCTATTTCAGGGGGAAAAAAAGTTATGTTTATTCAGACAGAGTAAGTTTTTGTATAGGTTACCAAAATCTGACAAATCATTAACGAAGAAGCATAGATTAATAACATCTAAACCTTGTTTATTGCCGCAGGAAACTGAAAGGATATGAAAAATAATTTTACATCCATTCAGTTTTTGCTAAGCAAATTAACTGGTTTTGATGTTTTTAATTCCATAGTCAGTATTTAAATAACCTTTTTCTTGCTTAAATACAAATTTAAGACCCCTAAAGTTTTTTACGAAAAGTACCAGCCTACCAGTACCTACCAGTATAAACAGATTACCCAATACTTCATGATTATGTCACGTTTTTCAATGTCAAACTATAAATTCTATTTGGACGAATTGCACATTAATACTTGGTTGCATTGTTTTTATCCAGATTTCCAGAAGAAATCCAGATTTAGATACCGCAAAAAGTTATTTTAAATTTGACATATGAATTTTTTCGCTATATATTTATTTCGTCAGTTAAATCACGATTAATAGAAGATGTTATTTTGAGTTACGAAGCTAATCGGCTGCAGTAGAGATAACAGACTTCTCTTAACACTACACTTACAGACTTTGAGACTTCTGCAATAGCTGCCTTCAATACTTCTTGAATACAAGTAACAGACTGCGCCATGGGATCTTTGTACTGTTTTAATAAAATGTTGTTCATTGCATTCAAAGCGAGATTAGGTATAGCAATGGCTGTTCTGAAATGACACACAATGAAATCAAATTACAGCTTTTATTATATTTTTAAATGCATAATATGCTAAGAAAATTGTGCACAAAATTAAAAATGAAATGTGGATTCACTTAATATCTATTTTAAAATAACACAAAATTAAATCAAAAAAACAGGTTTATAAGAATTTTAAAAAATGGGAATTTTAGAAAAATAGCATGTTACGTTATTAATTAGTACAGTGCGCAAAATACTAATTTTAAATAGTAAGTTTAGATAATGAAGAACAATGCTTAAAATCGAATTTTAAATAGTATGTTTTACATAAGTTTAAATGGTATGTTAAGATAATGAAGTACAGTGCGTAAAGTAAAAAGCGGTAACACATTATCAATTTTATTTGGAGGAACAAATTTTGGTGTGCGATTTTTCCAGAGCTTTTATACTTATGGATTTGATATAGATGAGGCTATATTGTGAAGGATTAGAAGCATTACTTAATGTTCCAAAAAAAGTTCTAAATATCGTATTTTAATATTGAGTGTTTTTAAACTTACCTTATACCTAGTATGTTTACGATGATCATGTGCGTTGCATTTTCATCAGGAACCAGCGTCTATAATAGGAATAAAACTTAAAATTACAAAACCAAATAAATAAAATGTTATCCCAATATTTAGAAAGTAAATTATGTTAATAAAACATAACTTGTCACCCTGACTGCTAATTTAGTATTAATACGGTTTAACATTCTAACTGTATCTAAATCCAACGATTCACGACATAGGTAAGAGTGATCAAGAAATTTAAAATCTGTATTATTGTTCAGGGAAATAGGAAAGGTCATAAAGGTTTTTCATACAGCGGTGATTGAATATTAACAGAATTTTAAGATAACGCCGATAAGTTCAAGAATTACTGGATCGATTTAAAAAATATGTCCTTAAGATCGGTTGTTATAATGGAAATAAAATAACCATTCAACAGACATACATAACACTTTCCGGAATCAGAACAGTAACAATTATCCGAATCATAAATTTAAAAAATTTCTAAAAAAGAACAATTTACTAGCATATAAGACATGCAAACTCAATTCTACCTTAAGGTACATTTTGATAGATGATGAATAGACTTTGTCGAATACTACTCTCTCCACAGCCCAATTACATGGGTATGCCGTAAGCAATGTACCGTACTTCTTTCATCAACAGAAGCAGAGAGCACGGTTTTTTTCGATAGCGACGGTACTTAAGATCTTTATCTTATTAAATTACTTAATGATTTGTGGGTCAATAATTTTAATGAGATGCGCCTGAAATTCACAGTAAATCCAGTTTTTCACAAAAGAACAAAGTACTTAGATATCAGACACCATTTTAAAGGGGAAACCTTGAAAAATAAGCTAATCAATACAGATTTCGCGCCCATCGAAAACAAGGGGGCCGCTGATCTACTAGCACAGGGCTTTACCACGTAATAAGCAATATTGTTACTAATTGTTAGGTATTGAAGATACTAACTTGGTGTTCGGGTAAATGGATTGTAGGAGTTGTTGGGTTTTAACTATAAACGTCAATACCTTTACTTATTCACTCTGCGGATGGAATTGTCTGGCATATAGATGGAGCCTAAAACAGCGCATGTCTGGTGGACGAAGCATTTGTAAGAATTAGTTGAATTTTTTTATTTACTCTTTCGCTTCTTTGACATGTATTAATGGTAAGTTTTGTATGTTATGTTGTTGAAAGAATAAAATGGCCACTCACTAGAGACAAGTTTCTTTTTACTTCTGTGTTCAGCTTGTACTTTATTTTGGCACCAGCTGAAAACTTTGTTGGATCTATCAGCGGTGAGTTGCCCATAAATTGAATATCTACTTCCTCAATAAAATTTAGAATCAGCCTGAAAAGTGACGGTAATAATGTTTACAAACATTTCACAAGGATTAGATTATTACAAGGGTTTGCGCCCCGTATAAAATGCATAAAGTAAGATTTATGCACGCATGAAGAGATAACAGAGGAATTGTGGTCAACAAATAATTTTGGTTAGCAACAGATTTTGATCAACGTTGAAATCCATGCAGAAGGGCAACATTCGGTCAATCAATTAAGGCCATCTTATGCCATCATTTGTCGCTAAGACTGCAAAATTTTCAGTTATGGTTCCAGGCTTTTTATTTATTCTATTTCATGCAAATTAATTGAATGACGCTTGGTTCAATATACAAAATACGCTTAAAAGAAAGTAATGTTAAAAAAAAAAAGACTAGATTAAATTTTTTCGTAATTTCAGGTAACAAATTTTAAAGTAAATAAAAGCTCGTATAATGGATGGTTGATTGAATGCAAACCATAACAAGCTTCTTAAAACCGGAAGAAATTTAGAAAACTTCCTATGTATCCCTCCGCTTATTTATGAGATGAGTGAATAGGCTTAATATTCTAAGAAGTTCTATTAGTGTGATTTGTTCTTACGCTTAATTAAGGAAAAATATCGCAACATAAAGTGCAAGGTTTGCCATGCTTTGAATGTTATCCCTTATTTGGCTATAGTGTACAATATCACTCTTTGTTTCGTCGAAACTTAAATTGAAAGAGCACATTATAATGCAAGCACTACAAGTATAATATTATTAGATGAAGCTCTTTTTCAAGCTCAGGCGTAAAAATTAATCGAAAGTAGTAACCCGGAAGTCGTACGACGAATTTTAACCACTAGCGTGATCTGTGCTTAGCCTTACACGATCAACCTTCTATAATTACAACCGATTACAGCAAAGAGGAAAATCTCCAAAAGACAGGGAGAGAGAGAGAGAGAGTTGTTTAAGGCCACTGGATTGTAAATTAACTAGGCCGCAACGCCTATGAAAGACAACCATGGCTGACAATCTTTACTTTAAACAAGCCCATGAAAATTTATCTTGACTCACATTCTTGACTTCTTACGATTTTCCATTAATTACTTAAGCTAGGAAAAGTACCAGAAAATAAGTACCAGAAAATAAGTATATTTTATAACTTATGGTTTGTTTAAAAATTTTAAAAAGAAAACGGAAAAGTCTATTTTGTCTATATTTAAGAAAAAGTGCAGAAAGCTTTGCAGTTCCTTTCTTCCTTCAAAAATCTATATTTTAATTTTTCATCAAAAAGTAAATTTGTCCAGAACATTTAAACGAAAAATATTTTTCCTCAATAGAAAAATTCGATTGCATTAAGTCTCTCGCCGTTAATTTGCACATACATATAATTTTTATTATTTATAAACGATCTATTATTGTTTATTTTTTGTTTTTGCTGCTTTCTTGTGCAAAAATCAAACATAACATGCGAATAAAAAAAAACCTACTTCATAAAGTACTTACCTGATAACATAGGACCGTTTGCCCAGTGGTTTGCCACCACCTATGCTATCTCCCATTCTAATTTCGAAGTTTTTCAGCTCTTTTTGATGTTCGACAAGTTTCTGAGATATATCTGTCCGCAGCTGTGGCAAAAACTTGAGTATATGTGTCCTCAGAGTTTTTTGTAGCATTTGAATGAGATAAGGAATGCCCATTTTATGTTTAATGCTCCTAAATAAAAAGTAAAATTAAAAACAAACGCTTTATAAAACAACTTCGATTTTAATAGGCCTCTCTAAGCGAAACATTATGAATATAAAAGCTAAAAACTTGCATTATACATTGCCATAGTAACAAACTTAAACTTGCTCAAAAAAACTACTTACTTGAAAGCTACGTGGTTTTCAAAGAATTCTCTCTCTTTCTTAAGTATCTCCTCCAAGTCTTTCTCGTCTTCAGTGTCATTTCTATTCACCACACCAACATATCCTGCGAAGAAAATATTAAAACGTAAGCCTTTAAAAAAGTTTTATTAGTTTAGTTATTTCAGCTTAGTTTTCATAATAACGTTAATTAAAACTTCGCATAAAGTTCCAAGGATTTTTACAGATATTTTATAAAAAATGATATATATGAGTGAGAAATCTAAATTAATTAAGAAAGATCTCTTTTTGCGATAAAATATTTTGTATAAGATCCATTTTTACTACAAAATTTTTTGAATGGTCCGCTAATGGACCCAATTTCTTTTATGCAAAACCCTGTTGCGCAAGGTATTCGTTAACATAATGATCACATTTACGTTTTTTAAATAAATTAAATATTCTATATACACAACAGCTGACATTAATGCTTTTTGCGCGAAATGTTATTTTTATACTGGGCACAGATATCACTTGGTAGTAAAATTTATGAATTTTATTGATTTCTTGAAATTAAAAAATTTACTTAAAATGATCTGGATCAATACAATATCTAAATAACATCGCACCAACTACAGTGCTGATGAAAAAATATCTTCATTGATAATGGGTTAAAGTCTCCTTGCCGTGAGGGCTAACCATGGAAAGTTTTCGTAGATTTCCTCTCCATGTAAACGCAAATACGGGTTAGTTCCAGCAACATTTTCTCTACGAAGGCAAATTCCTCCCAATGCTTGATCCCTAGTTCTTTGTGTTCAAAATCATAAGCAGAGATGCAAACTTGCTCCAGACAGTAAATATATAGTTTAAAGTGGTAGTTTATCAATTGTGATTATTGGTTTAATAAATTCAATTTAGTAGATTTTTATCCACCACTATTTCTAAATAATTCTTAGGTTTATACAATTCACCACTTTAAAATACTAATGTCATGCCATACCTTTCAAAAAGCAAGCAAAAATAGTCAAATATCAGTAAAATTTATTTTGTAGTAATTTAAAGTTTCTTTAAATTATTATGGCGAGTCCGGAGCAGTTGGCATTTCTGCATAAGGTTACGAAGATAAACATAGTGGTAATTGTGTGCTCAAAATTGGGTCGGCTGTTCCACGACGGTTGTAAAATGAAAACAATCTAAATAAATTAAACATACTTATGAATGTTTATTATCATACAATGGAATTTATAAGCCCTTATAAAATAGAGAGTATATTTCTGTCAATAGTAATTAAATTTTCTTTTGACTACTTTTTGGAATCTTCTTCGGAAAGTTTATAGGTAAGTTAGACTTAAAATTAAATTTTAAACAAATGAAATTATTTTTAAAGTAGTCATTATCCAATACTGGCACTTCTGAATTTCAAATCACCTACCTTTCTGTAGATATATTTTTCTATTTTCCAAAACATCCTTGTAATCTCCATCGTTAGGTCTATCAAGTTTAGTTACAACTCCGATGGTCCTTTCCCCTAAAAATTAAAACTTTTTTTCATTACATATATAAAATAATAAAAACAACTTACGTATAGTTAAATTTTTTAAAGAATTTTTTTCAAAAAATTTTTTTTTATATAATTAAGTAGAACAGGCTAATAAAAGTGGAAGTTTACGAGGTAGATTAAGTTTTATTACATCATGCAATATTAGCGTAAAGTAAAAGTTTAAAAATTTTATTTTTATGAATTTTGATCTTATAAATCTGAAACTTCAGTATTTGGGTTGTTCAAGTATCTTTAAATCGAAATTTGGCCTAACCGACGTAAAATGTCCCATACATGAATTATCATTGCTTTGCAATAGTAACTTAAATATCAGGCAACATTAGGTAATAAATTTAATACAAATATAATCACAATTTATAACTTAAGGCTACAGTGGACGTTAAAAAAATTTTTTTTTAGTTTTTATGCTACACTAAAACTGTTTTTATAACTTATGTATTCTATCAAGATATGCCCTTACAAAAATTTTTGTAAAAAATATTTGGACCATTTTTGAGAAATTTAAAATTTTTTAAAAAAAATTTCATCAATTTTAAAATGCTCCCAGCGGCTTAAATTAAAATTTTTATTTCTTTTTTTTTAATATTCTTTTTTTAGAGATAAATGTTAAAAGCTTTATGCATTATATAGGAATTTTCCTAAATTTATTTTAAATTTATGACCAAAAAACAAATTTTATGTAAATTTTTGTTTCAAAATAAAGGTCGTTAGGTACATGAAACCCGATAACTCTTTTATTACTTGTTATAAAACAGAAACAAATGCATAAACTTAATCTAATATACATATAAATAACTAGAAAAAAATTTCATCTCAATAGGATGAAAACAAAGTCGACTGGAACATTTTGAATACGTGAAACATAACAAAATTTCAATTTTGAGAAAAACAGCTTTTTGTGTAAGAAAAGGGGCGTGGCTTCATAATGTGAAAACGAAACTACCCTATAACTTCTCAAAAAATGACGAAATTTAAAAAAAAAAAAATTCAGTTGAAAAAGCAATGAAACAAGTGTCTAAATATGTCCAAAAAAAAAAACCGAAATTTTTATCAATTTTTGGCAATATAAAGGTCCACTGTAGCCTTAACGCTTAAAAGCATTGCAGAGAAAATGCTTTCGTTTAAAACCTAATTTTCTAATAAGTCGTACGCACATTGGTGTTCTGAAACAAGAGAATTTTAAATTCTGAGCAATTATATCCGAAACTACGAAACATATTTTAATGAAATGCAGTGAAAACTTCGGATTGCAAGTTTCTTCTATCGTGGAAAATAACAGCAAAAATAACGATGGAAAAAAAAACACTCCAGAAAAAAATAGTTTTCTTTCAGCTTAAGTGAAAGAAACTCCTTTTCAAAATGATCGGCATTAAAACGATTTATAATTGTAATCGAGTTTAAAATATATTAAAGCCAACTTGAATTAATACTATCATTTTTAAATAAGCAAAAAAAGAGCAGTAATTTCAAAGAAAAAAAATTCTTATTTCCTAAGAAATTTATGACTAATTCAATATTATATGCAAATGAGTGAAAATCTAATTTTCATATCTTTTACTGTAAAATCTGATTTTAAAAACTATATAAAAAACTGTTTAAATATAATTAAATTCTACTAATATTAATGAATTAATAATTTACGTATATTAAACAACACTAATACAAATCTTATATTGATTTCACAATTACAGATAACAATTTTCATTATCAAATACTGTTATAATAAGTTTGAATAGTCTAGCTTTTAAATAATATTATATATAAATTTTAATACTCTGTATTAATCTTAATAACATAAAAGTGGTTATTATTTTAAATAAAGTAGGTATGAAAAACTTAAATGTCACTCATTGTATTAAATTTAATAGCTTTAAAAGCTATGCTTATAATGCTTAGAAGAAACCATCAAAAACTTAATTTGTCATTTTTATTTTCTTCCCTTTAGTTCTATTTCTACCGTTTTGTCTAGTTTCTTCCAGTATCCTAAGTGAAAGAGATATCTTACAGAAAAAATTTCAAACCTTGTTAAGGCAAGGGCTATTACAATACAAAAAACAACAGCCTTAAGCAGATATATTACAAGCGTGATGACGTGTTGCATGTTGGGTGACCAAAACTGAACACACATTGAGCGTTTTTTAATAAATACCAGGAGGAGAGTACAAACATCTTTCCATGGATCACTAGTCATTATATTTCTCACATTTGTAAATTAACATTTCCTCATAACTGGATGAATTTTTTAAACTAACCACATATATTAAAGGTGGTCATTACAGAGCACCTTTTTATTGTTAAAACTGACTTACTCTTAGGATCCACTTCCCTTGCTATTTCAAGGGAATCACAAGTTAGAAAATCCTGAGTGGCAGGAATGATGGCAAGAATGGGCTTCCTTGGGCTCAATGTATTTCAGGACCATCTCTCGTACTTCCTGGATGTTACTACGGGCATCCCCGTCTGGAACGTTCCTGATCAAACCAGGCAAATCCACTACAGTTAATTTTAAAACTAACAAAAAGAAGGTTTTTTAATCAGTGTCTTTCATACAAATAAGCAAAAATATAATGAATAATTCTGACACCAAAATTAGAAAAATATTTTCCTAATGGCAAAAGTTAAAAATTTATTTTTTATCCACTTATAAATACATTCAGAATAAATTCCGCACCCTATGTTAACTTTTATTGACACGTATGATAGACCTCAAGAATAGGATGTTTATATCTAGGGGATTACGTCTAAATACCCAGCTCGCTCATGCTCATCGACCCACGAAAATGCTCACGAAATGCGACCCACGAGAACCTTTTAATACTGTTTAATACCACAAAATTTTTTAAACTTTAAGCAGATACAATGAATAACTCATTGTGATCGTATTTTGTGGACACTCAAAAGGAATTGTTGCCTTGTGACTGTTATACATCAAAAAGTTTTTTTTTTAAACTTTATTTTAAAAGTACTAGTGGGCTTAGCCCTCTGCTTGCTTTTGTGTAAAAGTAGATACGCCTTCGGGGGTTGGTACATCTAGGACAATGATTTCCTTCCATTTGTTGCTCACCCCCCCCCCCTCTAGAATTTGGATGAGATTTATCGCCTTTGATTTAAAAAAATATATATATACATCAATAAATTTGAATATGAGCTAAATTATACCAGATTTTAATTTCAATTAAAATGTAAATAATGAAACAATTTTATCCAGTCACATCAGAAATTTAACGCTTATCTCCTTGAATATTTTTTTCTATAAAAAGGAGATGTTTGAAGCGAAATAATTTATGCAAGAATAAAAAAAATTTAATATGATCTGGAAAAAATGAAAATTTAAACTAAAATGAGAGAAATAAGACCTGAAAATTGAAATACTCAATTGCTTATTTTTATCTTTTTAATGACTGTATTGCGCTTGGTTGATTTTAGTTAAAACTTGAATACCAGGATCGTTAGATTTAAGCATAGGTCTCCTTTGAAGCGAATGTCTAACCTACTCCGTTTTGTGAGAAGCTGGACGATCGAACCAAATCTTTTTACAGGATATGTTGACGGGATCCTGAAGAGGAGCGATTCGCTGGCTTTAATTTTTATTCGTAATTACAAATTTTTTCTTCTGAATACTCGTCATTGTTTGCCCACCTGAGTATTATCGCCCTCAGATTGGGAACCACTGATCTAGGACATTATATCTACTCATAGATATGACAACTTGCTTTTAAGATTACTAAAGCAGTTCAAAAGTCAATTATTGTTAAAAGGAAATTGTTTCTACGACAAAATTAGATATAAATTTGAGGAGTTAGCGTCTATTTCAAACACGGTGCTAGATACGGTGTACGACAAATACTTTTGAAAAAGGTAGAGAGAAAAATAATGTTCGATTATTCTTCTATTGACAGCCCTTTGTGGACCAGAACCTTCCTCCATTCCGCTCTTTTCTTTGAGAGTGTTTTGCAGTTAGTAATTCTTAAGATTTTAAAATTCCACGCAATCAAACCATCTGATTTTAGGCCTACATCCAACTCAAGTTCAAGTTGAACTATGCCCGATTGGCTTATAAAATTTGTAAATGTTCATAATAATCTCCTTAGAATTGATCTGTTTGCTCCAACAATAAATTTTGATGTTTTCAGCCCTGCCTTTTTAAATAGTGAATAACCAGATCTTGATGTTAATCTGACGATTAAATATTATAGTTTGCAAGCTAATATTTAAAGGGACAACTAATAATACAATCTATTGCAGATATAATTTTTTCTCTTTTAGACTAAAAGTTTTTAAAACATAAGTAAGGGTGATTACTACGGAATTGTATCTCGCAAAAACAGGATGCCTTTTAATTTTTTTTTTAAACAAAGATTAGGAACTCATTATTATACTAACCTCGAGGAGAGTATATTTGCATGATTATGGGATCTGACGTGAATCCAGTAGGTCCTGGATACCTACGAGTCTCTGTTTCAATCTCCTCTTTTACTTTCTTGAAGTCAGTAAATCGGACTTCTGGCTTGTGAGAAAACACTACATACTCTGAAAATAAGTAAAGAAAAAAAAGAATATTAGATAATTCGGACACTAAAATTAGAAAAATATTTTCAAAATAGTAAAATTGATGATTTTACTTCCATTTTAAATATATTCTCTTAATTCTTTCCATGATTTATATACTACGTTATAATTCCTCATTTTAGTTTCTTAAAAATGGATAACAAGATTAAGATGTCTATATCCAGTGCACTGCATCCACATGCCCTGCTCAGTTCGTGAACCCACAAAACTGCTTTCGCAGTTCGCTTCAACAGTAAGATATTTTACTAAAAAGTAACTAGATAATTGAAAAACAAAGCATAATAAATAATAATTTCAAGTAACGGAATAAAACAAAATTATTTTTCTCAAAATATTTATAGTTGGAGATATTAATCTTGCAGCTCAATTGTCTTTATACTGACGTTTTTATAAGCAATCTTTTACCATATACAAATATAGATATTTATTTCCATTTAAAAAAAATTAAGGTTGATTTTTTTTTTTTTTTTTTTTTTGTGTGTGGTATGCCTGTTTTAGGCAATGGGGGTGCGATTTTTCTTGTATTTCAGTGGCACCAGGAATTCTACTTCTGCCACGCCATTTACGCAACCACAACCCGCTTATAGGGCGGTATAGGCTTATAGTCACACACAAAGGAGAAAAGACATAGAACACACAGAGAAAGAAACATGCATGCCCTGCCCGTGATTCGAACCCAGGACCTTTCTGATGCAAGGACAGTTCCCTGCCCCCTACACAGGCCGGTCGGCTACTCTCTTGATGAGAAAGGAAAAAAATGCGCGATAATATATATATTTTAATGTATGTATAACTAAAATAAAGAAAATTAAACGAAATATTACCTTCATGTTGATTTGGGGTCATCTGAACAATGGTTGGTCTTCTGGTAACAGTACCAGTTCCCCGAGGTAAAAACTCCCTAAAACGAAATTACAATTTTCAAAATTGTTATAAAACTGATCTTTTTTAATTTAAAAAGTCTATAATCAATAATGAAATAATTGGGAAAGTTTGTATTTAATGTAATATAAACTGACATTAGCATTTTACACACATACTAATAAGAAGAGAAAATTTTCAAAGTTTTGTTTATCACTGCTTAGATAGGTATTGCGTAAAAAGTCATCAAAAGCTATTATTCTGGACTTCAAACAATGTGTGATAGTTTTATTTTTTAGATTGGCTGGATTTAATTTTGTATTAAAGATAGATTATGAAAAGTGAATATTGTGAAAGTTTGAGCCCCTAAAATTTTTTCCCCTTCCCTGTAGAAAATATCAACGTTCAAGGTAATTTCTTTAAAAGTGAAATATAAGGATGTTTCAAGAGGTTTATCTTAAAAAAGCAACTATACCTCCAAGCTGTATTTTGCTGCATTTGTATATCGATGCTTATTTATGGACAAACTTTAGTTTCCATGCGGCATTGTTGCTTTTCAGAGCCAAAAGAGCTCAGCCAAAGTTAGTGAGAAATTCTGTTTGATGATTTTCTGCTCTAAAAACTTTGGTAAAACAGCACCACAATAATTTCTTTGCTGAATATTAAAGTTCACCAATAGGACAGGTTGTGTGAATCAGCACTTTCCTAATTTATAGATGTTTATAGTAGCCGTTCAAACTTTCAAAAAATGGAAAATCTGCAAATTTTTATTTAGCTTTTCTCAAAACGACATTGCCGCTCAAAAAAATAACAAAAAAATAACTATATCATCTAATCGGTAAATTAATCTATCAGCACATGGGGGCAAAAAAAATCAATGAGACCTCACCCCATTTTCAAGAAAAAAATTACCAAAGTTTCTTATAAATGCTATGCTAGAAATCTCATTCCTCCTTTTTATGGAGACAGATGAAATTTATCTCTCCCTCTAAAATGAGCTAATATAAAGATAATATCTGTTATGAAAAGATATCTCTCTGTATTTAAAAGATAATCATGAAAAAAAAAACAGAGGGGTTGTGCCGTAAATTGAAAAGACACGCTTTTCTAAGTCATGTATTTTGTATTTTTTTTATGACCGCCGTTGAACAGCCGACCCAATTTTTGGGTTTACGACTACTAATGTTCAACGCCGTAGCCTTGTAATTTTGAACCAATCCAGAAGGCAAGGAAACTCCTGGATCAGTACCCCCAGAGGTATTGATTTGTTATGGGAACGTGGGGGACTTTGAGACTCGACAGATTTAACGTGCATCAGTCACCATTTACTACACTGGCGGGGTAAGACTGTATTTGTATAAAGTACTGTTAGATATGAGCAAATATATACACAGAAGATCCTTTACATTATGACCACCCTCCATCTATAACAATGGGCTCGCCCAGGTTTTCATGGTTTTTCGCCCAGGAACAATGTTTTCATGGGACACATTAGGACCCATAATCCTCATAGAACAATCCCCGATGTCTGTAAGCTACTTGAACATAGTTGCAGACCAGGTTCACCCATTCATGGCAACAGTTTTTCCTGCGGGGGATGGTGTTTACCTACAGGATAATGCACCATGTCATAAGAGTCGAATCGTCGAGGAACATTCCAGTAACTTTCAAGTCATGTCTTGGCCCCCAAATTCACCCGATCTTAATCCAATAGAGCATTTGTGATCCTACTGGGAAAACCAAATTTGTGCTGCCACGCTACCCCCTCGCAATGTGAGGGAATTGCAGAACCAGTTGGTGAGCGCTTGGTACCAGATACCTCCGGCTACCTATCAGCACCTTGTGGAATCAATGCCACGGCTGGTGCTAGCAGTTTTGAGGCCTAAAGGTGGTCCCACATGTTATTAGCAGGGTGGTCATAATGTAATGGCTCTTCGGTGTATATACTCTGTTACCTATCAGTGTGAAACTTTTTTATATCGCTTAATTTTTTTCCTCATTTTTTCGTATAACTTAGCTATAGTTTTAAAATAAAATTCAAAGAATCTAAAAAAAACCAGCATTTAATGGAACAAGAGCATTTTTTCACACAAGATTTTTTTCCCTTTTTTTCAGTAATCATCCTGTATTCAAATCTTTCACCTTTTGCTCAAATCTAATTCACTTTTCCTTCACATCGCTGTTTCAGATATCAGCTATTTTTTCAGGATACCACATATTATCAAATAAAATGGCAATCTGATTTAATTAAAACTGAAATCACTTGTATTACTGAAAATGGATATCATAACTTTGGATCCATTAACTTCTGCTTTTGCTTTAATTATAAAAATTTACTTTTCTTATGTATTTTAGTTTTTTTTTCTTTTTACTTATTAAATTTAGCATGCTATGCTGAACTTTATTTGTCGATTTTTCTGGACAAAATTTTGATCGTTTTCTGTATAGCCGTTTCACAATTACATGCAAAGTTTTGGATCTGTCTTGCTGTTTTTCGTAAGTTAAATATGTCAAGCAAAGATTAATTTTGTGGTATTGGAAAGCCAAATATCTTATTGCAAGAACCTTAAAAAATATTCACACGAAATTTGCATATTAAAATTTTCAGAAGTTACATATGATATCATTTAATCAAGTAAATAATTAAACAAGTAATTTAATCAAGCAATTTAATCAAGCTATGCCTCAGAACTTGCATCATTGTCATTTGCTTGAAAAAAGTTTCTATCCTTACACAATGTTTATAAAGGCTGTGCAGTTCAGATAATATAATGTTTTTAACCATTTATCGTAATATGAGACAATTTTTTCATAGGACTATTCCATTGAACAACATACAGTATCTTGGAGAAATGATTGTTAACGAAAGCGATGACTTGGAGGTAAAATGTGTGAGCAGATGAATAATTCCTTCCCTAGTTGTATCTTTTATTTACAGATAGAGTTCTTATGAAATCTCTTAATTTTAGCATATTTTGAAGGGGAAAATCAGTCTTTATTGTCTCAAAACGTAGGGGTGTGATTTTTAAATAGCATTTATATGCAAATTTGATCTTTTCTTTCTCTTGACAATAGGGAAAGATCCCATTGATTTTTTCCTATGTATTAGTAGATACATTTACCTACAGGATTATATAATTAGCCCTTTTGAACGACGATGCAGTTTTGAAAACCAGAAAAAAATTTGCATTTTGCATTTTTTTGAAGTTTGAATGGCTATATCAACTAAAAGCATCAATAACTCAGGAAAGTTGTGTCACAGAACTTATCCCAATTGTAAACTTTAATATTCAGGGAAAGAAACTATTGGGATGCTGTTTTACCAAGATTTTCTGGGCAGAAAAGTGCTAAGACTCGAATTCTTCACTAACTTTGAAACAACACAATTCTGAAAAGCAACAATGCCCCATGGTAACTAGTACATGTCCATGACTAGGCACGAATGTACTAATGTAGCAAGACTTTGGGGTTTATCTGAAGAAAGCAACAACACCCCTATCAAAAAATAGTTATAATTTCAGATTTTTGTCAGAATTTCAAAATAATGACTCTTAAAGAAGACTGTTGCTTAATTTGTTTCTCGAATTTTCTTTATCGTCTCATGAAGTAATGCTTTTTGTGAATAGTATGCTATTTCATAACTGCTGTGAGTTTGCATTTGTTGCTTATGACTGTTAGGTCAAGTTTTGCTTATCTTTAGTCAATGCCTTTTATGTCTATTCTGAAAATGACGCAAAATGTAAATATGGAGAAAAGGTTTTCATAAAATGGTTGAGAAAATGAAGCTTTTGTGTTCTAAATTTTCAACGTATAAAAAATTATTCCAATATCGCATAATCTGGACTCATAAGAATTTGCAAAAACAGAGAATAAGGCAATGATTTTGCCAATTTTCATCCCATCAAAAAAGTCTCCAAATAGGCCATTTTTAAAGTTTGCACTATTTAAAAATATTTCTTGCACTATTTAAAAATATTTCTTGCACTATTTAAAAATATTTCTTGCACTATTTAAAAATATTTCTTGCACTATTTAAAAATATTTCTTGCACTATTTAAAAATATTTCTTGCACTATTTAAAAATATTTCTTGCACTATTTAAAAATATTTCTTGCACTATTTAAAAATATTTCTTGCACTATTTAAAAATATTTCTTGCACTACTTAAAAATATTTCTTGCACTATTTAAAAATATTTCTTGCACTACTTAAAAATATTTCTTGCACTACTTAAAAATATTTCTTGCACTACTTAAAAATATTTCTTGCACTACTTAAAAATATTTCTTGCACTACTTAAAAATATTTCTTGCACTACTTAAAAATATTTCTTGCACTATTTAAAAATATTTCTTGCACTATTTAAAAATATTTCTTGCACTATTTAAGATATTTATGGTATTATTTTAAATATTAATTTAAAATTCAGATAATTCTTTATAGCAGTTTAAAATTATAGCTTTGTTTCAAGTGGAAGAAGTGGAAGTGGATTGACTGTAGCATTTTATTTTACTTTGCGAATGAGCATCGAAAAAAATCACGTGGAAGTTTGAAAATTTTCTTAACATATACAGTCAAACCCCGTTATAGTGAGCATTGCTTATAGTGAACTCTTTGATATAGTTAACGAAATATTCACTCCCGTGCCTTGCTATACATATTTTTTGTGGATATAGTGAACCAAAAGAGAGGAAATTTGATCTTATAAACTTTTTTCTACCTTTGAATGATTTTATCTCTTCGTTTTTTGGTAATTTTAAAATTTCAACCAAAACTCCATTTACCGACTATTAAAACCATCCATTGAAGGGCATGTAGCCACAAGCATCTTTTTTCTATCGCAGTTTCCCATCCCTAAATTTTTTTACGCAATACGAAGAGAAATAAGAAAAACGTTTACACATTTTTTGTCACTACATATTGTTTTTTAATCATTTTTGTCTTTCTTTCTATTGGTAATTTAGTTAAATAATGTCTAATAAAAAGGGAGCAATTAAGAAAAATTAGTTAAAATTGTTTGCCGTACGGATCTGGTGAACTACCCATTATAATGAACTGAAATTTCTGTCCCATAAATGTTCACTATAGCGGGGTTTGACTGTATTATAAATATTCAATGTGTCCTATTCCTTGCCTTTTGTTGCACGGAAAAGATTACCCAATACGTCCTAAAACTACAAGATTTATTCTGCCATCTAGTGGCAGTTTATGCAACTATCACCTCCAGAGGTAAGCAGAACTTGGAGTCCTCTTTTCATTAGTATGTTAATAGTTTATGTCTAACTCATTTTTTTATTAAATGCAAACTTGTAACTTTGTCCATATTTTTAAATAACCCTATATAAAAATCTACCAACCTCCCAACGAAGCTTTCAAGGGTGCTGCTCTTGCCAGAGCTCTGGCCTCCTACGACGACAATTTGCGGTAGAGACACATTAAGACTATGACCACAGGCAGCAATTTTGCTTCGAAGATTATTCACAACGTCTATCAGATCAATATCTCCTTTCTGTCTCCTACCTGTAAGGAGATATTTAAAATAGTATAATAAAAAAATTTTAGTTTTACATGTGGATGAAAAAGGTAACAGATTTTGTCAAAATTTAAAAACTAAAATGTGAGAAACACTTTTGAAAGAAGAGGGTAATTTTCGACGAAGATAGAAGCTAATTACAATAGTATTCCCTCATAGTTTTAGGTCTGACAAAAATTATAAAAAATTCTTTTTAAATTATATTTGCCCAAGGCTGAACTACAATAGTAACTAAATGCTGTCTTGCTTTATTAGAAATGGCTGTCACAAAAGCAATTTTGTATCATATTTCTATGTAAGCAATGGTTATAACACTCTGCTACGCTTTGCCATTAGCCATGGCTATATCTGGAAAAGTTGGATTTATGGAATGCAATATTTGGTTTAAAATAAAAATTACGATTGATCACTTATAAAAATTATTAGTGTCTCAATTTAGTTTTTTAAAAAACGCATTGGAATTTAAAACCTAAGCAATTAATATTTTTGTAAGCTGTAGTTCTTAACTACTTGTACATCTTTACCTCTAGTATAATAATAAAATCGAAAAAATTTTCTTAAGGGTAATGTGAAACAAATATTGTTAGATTTAAAAGTGATTTTATTGTATTGAATAATTTCAATAGGCACAATGTCGTTCTCTAGGACATCAAAACCCAGTTAGGTATTCCAAGTCTGAATTTAAATATCTGTACACAGGCTTCTCCTTACTTAGTTTAGGATTTTAAATATGATAAAATCATTCTATTTACATCATTAACTAATTCTGATTTGAAGTGTCAGTTTTCTTAATTATTTCATAAACAGCCTGACACACAAATTTGCTTACTTCACAGTTCTGTTTACAAAAATGTAAAAATTACTCGCTTCAACAATAAAACTCGAAACTCTCAAAGATATAAAATGGCGTAGTTATGAATATATTAATGCTCAGAAATAAATATCAACTCAAAGCAATTTTGTTTCTTCTTCACAAAAAAGAATGAATAAACTAACGCTAAAACAAACTGTTACCATAACAACTTAATTTATCGAAGTAGATCAAAGATAACGATTAAACAGACGATAATTCTCAACAATCCTGTTTTGACACAAATATAATCATTTCATTAACTGGCTTTGCCCAAGTGTATCAAAAAAAAAAAATATTACCTAGACGTAGTTGACCGCTTGAACCATTGTTAACTTAGGAGTTGCTTATGAATCTAGCTCAGCTTTGGCCATTCCAATGCTTCTAATATTGTTTAACATCCATTGTTAATGTTTGCCCATCACATTGAATGCGCAAAGCAAATGACATCCTTTTTCCATAAAAAGATCTCAAACATACAGTAAAAAAATTCGTAATATTAAAATATCAATTAAAACAAATTACTAAATGTGATTTTGTAATTCTTTCGTTGGTAAACAACGGTTTCACGTTTTCTCACATCGAAATTAAATATTATGCAGCGTAAAAGATTATTATTTTTTCCTGTTAGATTAAAGAAAGCCCTGGATCATTTAAGTTGAGTTGTTCGAACAGATTAAATTTAGCTAATGAACAGCCTGCATACAAATGATCGCAATAAAGTTCAGTCTTTCGAAACAAAAAGGTCAAAATTCCTGTTCGTGATAAAATAATAATTAATTTTGCTTGATCTATTAGGGAAACTATTGTAATTTGCATTGCATCTTGCGCAACATTTCAGTTGAAATTTGGAATAGAGGTAAATTCATTTGAAGTTCAACCACAAACCGGTTTGTAGGGGGGGGGGTGACATTCACACACACACAAAAGAGAAAGGACATAAAACATACAGAGAGAAAGAAACATCCATGCCTTTCCCGGGATTCGAAACCAGAACCTTTCTGATGCAAGGACAGTTTCCTGCCCCCTACACAGGCCGGTCGGCAGTTAGCTGATGCAATTTTATTAATAACATCACACTAGAACTACACTAAATTGGCTGCTAGCACAATTAAAAATATTTAATAAGTTTTCAAGAAGCTTTTTAAAAATTATTCAAAAATATTTAACAACGATTTGTTAAGTGTATTCTGCCTCCTCACTATTCTATTACTCGAGTATATAAATTTAGGTTTCAAACAAGACCATCAAAAGATCTTATTTTTAAGCGTAATCCTCTTTTAAAAAGATTATTTTCTTGTTAAAATGTTTTGTCACGATTTTTAATTTCCTCAAAATATTAAAATAGTAAGCGTTATGCTTACGTTAGGCGTTATGCTTACTATTAAGCAATGGTTTAAGCAATTTAACCATTGCTTAATAGTAAGCATAAGTTTAGGTATTTCAAACAAATGACACATATGCTATAGAGAGCTTGGAATTTACATGACAAACGTAAAAATAAAAACTATTTTTTTGCGAAAATTAAGGCTAGTTTAGGTTTACTGAAATCACGACTAAAATCCATTAATGCGTTGACATAAAGTGTTCTACAAATGAAAAATACATATATAAAGGAAATGGTAGTATATGTTTGCTTATAACAAATGTATATTTAAGCAAAAACCAACTTGTATATAAAGCAACAAAGTATATAAAGCACAAATGAAAGTACATAAATTGTCATACTATAGTTTCAGTTCTATAAGAAAGAACCTTCTTCAGTGTTTGAATGTTAACTTAAGTAAATAATTAATACCTTTCATTTCAGCTTCTTCGCCAGTCGGAGCGTCGAAGAAGTCGGGACTAGAGGAAGGTTCTGCGTTCGAATCTGCCGAGGAAACAAAACAATTAAGAAGCACTGTAAAATAAAACTTAAACACACATCCTTGTATAACTGAACATCCTTGATTCTTGGTATAGAGCAACATCTAAATCCAAAAGTTACATATGACGTTTCACTACGCCTCTTGGTTGTTAAGTAGTCGTCATTATTTTTGATGTTGAGAAACACTAAAGTTGTTTAGTGTATCGATGTTTCAAAATAAGAATTATAAATAATTTAAATTTTATTATATAATTTCATTATAAATTTTATCTGAATACAAATTCGTCGGAATTCTAACAACATAAATATTAGTGTAGCTCCTAAAAGTTTAATAATTCCTGGGAAACATTTTAATTAAGTCCGAAATCAATGAATTTTTGGCGCCGAGGCATTAGGTGGACTTTATCTAAGTTGAAATTTTTTTCTAAATTCGAAGGAGCCGTAATAATTTTCTGAACGGATGCAGCTTGAGGAACAAACCTGTTCCGGTCGTTATCGCAATAACTTATTCTTCCTAATACTGTAACAATCAAATAAGAGTGAAAAAAGCAGGAAATTTTCGACCTATAGTTCATATATATGTAGTTTCAAATTAAAATAAGCTTTAAGTTTAAAATTTTTTTTAAGAATCTAATTCTGCCACAAAAATTATAGACCCCCAAAATTGAACTCTTAACTCCTCATACATATTCCAGACACTCTTTAAAAACTGCTAGTATTCCCTTATATTTCTATTAATATACCAAATAAACAAAAAAAATAGAAGAAACATAAGCGTCTAAAATTAATACAAATAAATTGCGCATAATGAATTCAAATATATATTTTAAGTTCTATCTTTCCCAAGCTTTTTTAATGCGCAAATAGTAAGCAAACAAATACTACTAATTAAATTTTTATCAGGTAAAAAAAAAGGCTTATTGCAATTGCAGCAAAAAAGCAATAAAAAGTAATGAAAAAAGGGAATATATGTCAAAGACACACAGTAAAGATGGTTCAGAATTCCTTTGACCCTATGTAATTCTAAGGAAGATACGGACTTGTTACTTTACTGTGTCTTTCCCTGTTCTTTCGCCCATTCCGATGTAAAAGCGAGATTGGATGGCTAAAAAGAGTGAAGATCATGGGTATACTAATGTCATCCTACGCAACTAGGGGCACTTACCCATTACAGACAAGCTGTTCGTGCGCATTCAAAACATTGCTTTTTTAAACTAACTTAAGCTTTGTTTAGTAATAATTATCAAAATCTGTACTCAAATAGGTTCATCTTCATAGTTATTAATTTGGAAACTAACTTGCAAAGCTCACCAATTTGTTCGCAAAATGAGCAAATAACTTAAAAACATCTATTTTGGGCTCATTTTGACTATAATTATTAAGCATGAAACTAAGACAATTCAGATAAGAGTACCACTTCAAATGGGCATGAACAGTCAACTCACAATGAGGAAGCGCTCCTACCGGCGTACCCGGTCACGAGATGAGATTTTGTTTCCTATGATGTGTCTTACGCTTAAGTTTGTAATCGCCGAACTGAACCCACCTGTATACATTTTGAAATATTGCCAAAACTGGATTTTAAAAATACACATAAGAACAGCATATCATTAATGCGAAGAAAAACTTTTACATATATCATTTTCGAGATAAATTGCAGTGAAATATTGATTTAAATCATAACTAGTAGTTTGTTGGGATTTTAAACAATAATCTTTTTCTTCTTTTCAGAGTTTTACCTGATGTTGGCTTTGATGCTTTCAATTCTACCTTTACTGCAATTTACACAAATATAGGTGAAATCGTAAATCACATTATGAAAAATATTTTCTTCCTTATTCAGATATTAATTTATATCTTTTGCATTTAGTTAGTCCTTTTTTGTTAATTTGGAAAAAAAAACCAGCATCTGATAATAAATAAAACTTTGCATATGAGGTCATGGTTGGCATAAATGAAATTTCCAGAAAATTTGATCTTAAACCTTTGAAAATAACTGAACTCAATAAAAACTTTCATATCTTTATACATGTTATTATTAGGAAAATAAAATTTTTTATCCTTTATTTTGTTTGGCTATTGCTATTAATCTAAGATTAGAATGAAAATATTTCATGTACCATACTGTTACGAAAGATATTACAAAAGACCATACTGTTTATTGAAATAAAAAAGTAACAATAAAAGTGAAGTAAAAATAACTATAGTGAAATAACGAACTAGCGTTTCCACAACATTTTAAAAGTTTTCTGCAGTAATCATTCTAAAATACATTTAGGAACATCATTTACTTAGAAACACTAAGAAAATGGCTCAGAGAACCAACTGTGATCAGTGATACAATAACTAGTGACTGAGTATATAAGTCCCTAATCAAATTAATATAAAGCTTAAAGAACAATAAATCTATTAGTCCTCCACAGAGTGGAGTTTGAAATGTAAGATAAAAAAGATGAAGGAGAATAGGAAAACAGCTGGGCTCAACAGAGAAAAATAAGGATTAATTTGAAATATATATTTTAAAAATTTTTCTGTGTAAAATGAATCCTCATTTTTAGGATTTTGCGGGAAAGAAAAATAGGACCATCCTACCGGTAAGGGCCGAATTTAAGAAAAAACACGATACGGAATTAATAAAATTTTTTAACGTTATCTAAACAAGATTTTATAAATATGCTCTAGTTAATTTAGAACTCAGATTCAATATCTATCGAATAGAATTATATGTATTTTCGTTTTCACTTTACGCTGTACAACGTAATTTGTGAAGATGTGACGCCAAATTTATTGATTTATGAAGAGATTATTTTAAAATATTTCAAAGTCTTTTTACGGACAACAGAAGCAGTTTCCGGACGAAATTTTACTTTTGAAAAGCGCAGTTAGTGAGGGCATTTAATTCATAATTTTTATCTTTCTATGCAAATGGGACACAGTTGTCAGAAAAAAAAACATAAAATGGGAAGCTTTATTTACAAGCAAAAATACATAATGATAATAAAAAAGATGGAGGATATGAAAATAGCTGGGTTCAACATAGAGAAAAATATAGATTAATTTGAAAAATATATTACATTTTAATAATTTATCTGTGTACATATTATCCTCATCTTTAGGATTATATCTGTTTTTGGTATTTTTCGGTATTTTTATTTATTGAAAAAGACAGTCTAATAGTTACATACTAAAAAAATTCTATTAGATTACCGGGATTACATTTGTACTAAAAAATGAAATAAAAATAAAGTAGTTTGAATAAGAATGGAAAAAAAAATTCAAACATTTATTAAGAACTGATTTTTTAGATTAAAGAAATTTCAATGATGAATAATTGTTTCTCTAAGATCTAAATAAGCGCAAATTTGAAAAGTTTCTGTTTGGAAGTGCTTGGAAGATTTTACCTTTAACTCAGAAAAAAAAGACTGGTGTTTCAAACTCAATTATTAAATGGCTAAATATAATCTTTTCACTTAATAACCAAAATAAATACAAAATAATGAAAAAGTATGAAAAATAAGTTCCATAAAAATTTGGCTTTAAAGGGCAAGAATTACAACTGTTTGAAAAACTTTTTTTCATCTACAAAACAGTACTTCATATTCAAGCAAACATATTACATTATCTTCTTCGTATTCAAAAATTAGTTTTACAAAACGTTTATTTTCGTAATTGAATGTCTCAAATCCAAAACAAAAAGAATTAAGCTTTCATTTCATGCACGAGGAATAAGTATTTCTTATAATAAACCTTCATTACAGTGTTTTACTAAGTCTTTGTCATTAAATTAAACAATGCTTTTTTATGAAATTACAAAACAACTTGAGAGTTTTTAACAGCTATTCATGAAAAATGTTACGTTTTGCCCATTTAAGTCGAAAATTCACCTTGTTAAACAACGCAAGTGGTCAATCGGAAAATAGCCTCAGTTTTGCGAATGATATTTATTTTTGAAGTTATACTTCTTATGCGACTTCCAACAAGGTTGCGTTAAATGTTTAACGCTACATTTTTATTGGCCGAGAAATCACGTGGTAGGATCCAGTTTTCCATCATTCATTTCCATATTGTTTTGGTTCTCACTAGCATAAAAATAATAAAAGTCATAAAAGTATTGTTTTTCCATAAATATTTTTTTAGTTTGTTTTGATACACATATAATTTAATAGGGTAGTATTTTTTATTTTCAAACTTAGTGGATAACAATTGCAAAAAATGAGTGAAAACAATCCCACGAACAATGCGACGGATTTAAGGTTATGTCAATGTACGTCTCTTGTGAATATCACATGATTGTTAGGTTTTTTATTCTGAAATTACATTATGACGCATTCACATACATTATTAATACAAATACATTTTCCTGGGCAAGACGATGAGGCAACCACAAGCACTGGTTCAAGAGGTCCACGAGGGAAAACTGCGCAATATTACGGTGATTACAGAGCACGGAAGTGAGCGGAGCAGGAAAAAGAGTCGTTGAATAGAACTAGTGATCCTTCTACGTCTGCTGATTCTTCTACAATTAAAGTCGCAGGTTGCGAAGTTTAACTTCTTCCGCGCGGAGGGACTTCACACACTATTTTTTTTTTTTTTATTATAAAGTTAGAGAATTATTCACCGATTTTAATTCTTTCAATTTATATGGAAATAAGTAGAAAAATTTGGGATTTCAGAAAAGTTTGATGTTTTGTAGAAATATTTAAAATATTAGTTAGTTTCAGATTCCAAGCAAGTCTTAATAGTTTATCGTGAAGGGATCACCGCTAAGTTTGAGTTTATTACGATCCAATTAAAATTAGTACGACCCAACTAAATGTAAATGAGTAAATGAAGAGTGGTTTTTCTCTGTTAAGATAGATATTTTAATATTTTGTATTTCAGCCGCTGAGGGCCATTAATTTTGTTTACAAATCCTTAGTATTGTTTTTAAATGTTAATAAATATTTCTGTTTCTGTCAATATTACTTTTCAGTTGGATTCATTATGAAACCAGTAACACTAGCCTCTTATTGTGTAAATTCGAAGCTTTTAATTCAAGTGTAAGTTAGTTAAAACTTCCTTTCGGCAAAAGAAATTTGAAGAATACTTGTAGCAGGATTTCCACAAGTAATATCAAATCGTAGAGATCAAATATTTTGTAAAGGATAAGTTTTAAGGAAAAAATAATTTGTGAAGGACTCTAGTCATTTTTAAACAGACTCCTAGATTCGAGGTTAGCATCCGAAGTAAAAATAAAATAAGAGAGTCAATAATTTAAGAGAAAATTTAAAAATGTATTTCGATAACCTTACTGTAAACTTACAAAAGAAAATTCGAAAAAAAAAATAAATAAATTAAGATTAACACTCATTAGTTGTAGACTTTTTTTTTTTCAAACAAAGATTTTCATACTCTAATACACGATAACGTTTACAAATTTAAACCAATTCTAACGAAAATTTAAAACATTTTTTACTATGAAGATTTTTTGGAAATAAATGACATCACGGCATTTACATTAAAAAACAAACCTGTAAAGAATGAGCTTATCTTATATTTAATTTATATTTTCCTTCAGAAGTAGCCAAGGAAAATTCTAAAAGAATTATTTATTGACATTAGTTAGGTTAGATTGAGTTTTAGAGGTAAATTGCATAAAAACAGAATCGCCTACACTGACAAAATTAAAAATGGCATTACTTTTTTTAGGTTTACAAAAATATATTACAGTTTTCAATACTAATACCGATGTAAAAAATCACTGGAAAAACTTGAGGTCATGAAATCTACATTGATAAGAAAAAACCTATTTTCCTGAGATAGTACTAATTTGGAAACTGCCATTTGGTAATGATTCCAGAATTCTGATTTTTACCCAATTTACAAAACTCTTGTAAATTTTCATTTTGTTTTAAAACTTTAGAGTAAGAAATGTGATATTTCATTAATTTTGAAGGTAATATTACTAATAAAATTTATTCAGAACAATATAAATCAAAATATTAGAAACCAAAAAACTGAAAAAGGTTTTTCGAAGATAATTGCATAATGTAAAGAAAGAAACAACTAAAGAAAAATTATATAGGGCCTCGCCACCTTTTACAAATTTTGAAAATCTACATAATAAATTTTAAAGTGACTAGGGTAGCAAAAGATCCCCAGAAAGGAACAGAATCGAGAAATTTTAAAGTTTCAGATATACTAGATTATTAACAAGTGATCGAATATTGACAATTTTAATTTTTATATTGCTTAAGGGGGGGTGGGAAAAGAATAATCAGAGTTGCTAGTCAAATCAAGAAACCGGACAAATTCATCAATTTGAAATAAATAAAATATGTAAACCAATCGCGTATTCCAAATTTAATACAGTTATGAAACTCTTGAAATAACTATCGTTTAAGATTATATTCGGGAGGTGGGGAAAAAATACGAATTAGATTTCTTAAAAAAGGTGTGTCTTCATATCTATATAATTATGCAACATTATTCAAAGTTAATCAGAAAATGTTTTTAATTCCTTTAGTCATCTGATATAATAAAATGTTTGATAATATTTAAACAGTTAATTTTTCAATTTAGAAAAATCTCGGAAGTTTTTCTTGTTAAGCTTCAATACTACATTCTTGAAGGGCGAGGAAATTAGTAATAATAATTTGAACTAAAAAAATTTTTTTCTTACCAGACATCCTATTTATTACACTGGAAATAAAAATTCACCTCCTAGAAAAGAGAAGGACTCTTCGGTTCTTGAGTTTGGTGAAGAAGAGGATTGGGTATTGAGTGTAGTAAAGTGCGGCGAGCTCTCTGCTTATCGCTTATAGCTCTGCGTTTCAATAGGTAAGACTTAATTTAGCAGCTTAATTTCAATAGGTAAGGTTTAAGGTTGGAGCTGGGTAGATAGCACAAGGGGTTGGAGCGAACTGCTAGAATCTGTTAGTTGCTTGGAAGAATTTTAAGAGGGATTGGATTTTGGTCCGGGAGTTGAGAGACAAGTTAACTAGATCAGTGAAAGCTGGGCTCTGCAGGGATAAGGACATTTACGAGCATTTTGATTAAGGGAGCACTTCAGGAGATAGTGTTCGTTCGTGTCTATATGTCCGCAGTTGGGGCACTTAGGACTTTCTACTAACTTGCACTTATGTAGAATCGCGTTAGTTGGAAGCGCTTTCGTCCGGAGTCTGGCTATTAACACATCTAATTTTCGGGACTTGATAAGTGGGCGGTAATCTTGAGGCTCGTCGGAAAGAATTGGAAGTATTTGCACTCTTTCCATTCTCTGTGTTCTTTATTGAGCTCTTCTTTCAAAAACACTTGACTAAGATCTTGGGGGGATAAAAGGTGCGAAATAAAATCTTAACGATCAGCTTGTTCGTTTTCTATAATACCAGTATGGGATGGGATTCAGATAAATGAGAGTGACTTCACAATTTGGCTAGATTTGGCTATTTGGTCTAGGAGAAGTAGTGAGATTCTTGGAGATTTTCTAGTGCCTTTGGAGAAGGACTGAAGTATTGAGTGGCTGTCTGTTAGCAAGGTATAATGTTCGTGGCTGGTAACACAATGTTTAAGGGCGAGGAAGATCGCCAATCCTTCTGCGGTAAAGACTGATGTTTGTGACGGAATTCGGCCAGAGACCGTATAACCTTTAGAAGAATATATATCCACGCTGGTCTTGTCCGATTATTTTGATCCGTCTGTTGCCAGAACAATGCTGTTGGTAAGGTACTCTTTCCATTCTCTGTGTTCTTTATTGAGCTCTTCTTTCAAAAACACTTGACTAAGATCTTGGGGGGATAAAAGGTGTGAAATAAAATCTTGATTTAGTGCCTGTTTAGCGAGTTGGTCAGCTTGTTCGTTTTCTATAATACCAGTATGGGATGGGATTCAGATAAATGAGAGTGACTTCACAATTTGGCTAGATTTGGCTATTTGGTCTAGGAGAAGTAGTGAGATTCTTGGAGATTTTCTAGTGCCTTTGGAGAAGGACTGAAGTATTGAGTGGCTGTCTGTTAGCAAGGTATAATGTTCGTGGCTGGTAACACAATGTTTAAGGGCGAGGAAGATCGCCAATCCTTCTGCGGTAAAGACTGATGTTTGTGACGGAATTCGGCCAGAGACCGTATAACCTTTAGAGGAATATATATCCACGCTGGTCTTGTCCGATTATTTTGATCCGTCTGTTGCCAGAACAATGCTGTTGGTAAGGTTTCGATAGCGTAACTCTTCAAATAAGGCTCTTATCTGAGGTGGGGCTAGATTCTTGGTTTGGAATGCAAAGTTGTCTAAATGAATGACGACATTTGGAGGAATTGGAGTAGGGGTATGGTATTTAATGATGTTATTTTGGGAGAGGTTCTTGCTAATCATCCATTTATGCATGTATGGTATTAGCGGGGCCAATTTACCTTGTGGAAGGTTGGATAGTGGGAGATTAAGGTGATGGAAGACTGGAGAATATGACTGCAGGGAGGTGTAGCGGAAGTAGAATTTAGCTGCTATCCATTTGTGACGTGAAGCTAATTTACTCACTCCCGCTTCTTTGAGAAGTAGTGGAATGGGTGTCCATCGAGGTAGTCCTGTTGCGACCCTAAGCGCCGCGTTGTATAGGATTTCTAGGGTTCGTAAACCTGTTACACTTGAGGAGGTAAATATGTGGCTACCGAAGTCTAAAACACTTCTGATGCATGAGTTTGCGATTTGAAGAAGATGTTCTGACTGGGCTCCCCAGCGGGTGGTGGCAATACAGTGAAGAGCGGAGAGTTTCTTTAAAATTTTTTGTTTTAATATTCTGAAGTGGTGGTGGAAGCTCAGGTTACTGGAGAAGAGAAGCCCGAGAATTCGGAGATTTTAAGCCCACGGAATGGATTTATTAAAGATGTTGAGACTGAAGTTATCACCAGAGCGTCTTCTAGAAAAATTGATGACGGCGCTTTTTTCCGGAACGATTTCGAGACTCCAGTCATTGCACCATTCCTGAATAAGGTGGAGTGAAAATTGCATCTTATGTCTTACTTCGTGGGTGGTTTAAGCGGTTGCTATAAGGTAGATGTCATCTCCAAAAATGAGGCAAGATATGTCACCTGGGAGGACGGGATGCAGGTCTGACATGTAAATCATGAAGAGGAATGGGGAGAGCACAGATCCTTGCGGAACGCCTCTGTTCATAGAAAAATTGGCTGAAAGCGCTTTCCTCCATCGCACAGCTATTTTTCTTTGGTTGACAAAGTTGTGGATGAATTTGGAGGCTCGACCAGTAATTCCGGACTTTAAGAGTTTGAGGATTAAATATTCCTGGTTTATACTGTCATGCGCAGCGTGAATGTCCAGGGAGCAGCATATTACATACTTTTTTTCGAACCGAGCTTGGAGCACTTCATGGTGAAGAATGGTGAGAACCGAGTCTACACCTTTGAATGGTAGGAATCCACAGTGATAGGGATGGAAAATTCCAGTTTTCAGTGAAAAATCGCCGAGTCTCTTTAAGAGCATGAGGATTGGGTTGACTGTTGATGATGTGGGGGGACTGTTGGTGATGATGTGGGGAGGATCTCTGCTACTCGCTTTTTCCCCCTTGCTGTAAGGTGTATCTTTGTGAGTTGAGTTGTTGGTGGTGATGATGATGGCCATGAGATGGTGAGAGTGTACGCTGTTCTTGAAGAAGCGAAGCAAATTTACTGTGGAGATCAAAATTAAATATTTTTCCAAAACATTTTTGGAGAGGTTGATTAGATAAAATTAAAATCTAACATTTGGTGGTTCCAACACTTTTGGAGAAACACGTTCATCAAAACAAAATTCTTAATAAATGAAAAACTCTTTTTCCCAGGCTCTCAGAGAGGCTTAAACCAAAAACTTAAAAATTTGTAACTGCATTTAATAAGGGATTTGAAAACTGGAGTTTAGAAACGCTTAGTTGAAATTAAAAAATCCACTAAGTTTTTAAGAAGATTATCATATTGGTCATAACTAAGAGGACGGTGACGGGAGAGTGGGAAAACTCCGATTGAGGCGCGCAGTGTTTGTCTCTGATGTTCAAACTTTTTGCATTCAAAGAGGAGGTGGATAGCAGATTCTGGATGTTGACAGTGGTCGCACAAAGGGGAGTCTACGAGCCCTATTTCTGCACATATTGCGTTAAGTTGGATTGTGTTGCTTCGGAGACGCGAGATTAAGATATCGTATTTTCGGTTTGGGAGTTAATTGAGGGAAGTTTTATTAACAGGGTGATCAAAGGGGAAACGCTTGTGGTATTTTGAGTTAGTCCGGAGGTTATTGAGTTCGCGGTTTGAGTCTAAAACTGCTGAATATACAAGTCTTCAGGTAAGATAAAGGGGATGGCTCGAGGGGTATTGGTAGCGTGTTTGTCCAGTTTATCCGCAGTTTCATTGGGGGGGGGGTGTCAACGTGTGCTGGAAACCAGACGATCGTAAGAGATTTCACTGTTGCACTTGCTGAAATGATCTTTTTTGTAAGAGGAGGATTCTGTGAGGGGATTTATGGGTAGCCGAGATGAGGGCCGTGATTGCGGATTTACTGTCCGATAAAATAACGTAATCAAGATACTCGGTGGTGAATTTTGTGATTGCTAACCAAATCACTAAAACTTCTCCAGTAAAAACTGAGTTAATAGAATGGATTTGAGAGATATAACACAGGTTGTTCCTTGAACTAATAGCCGCAATTTCTGTGTTATTATTGGATTTCGAGGCATTGGTCGCGAGAATGGTAAAATCTTTCCAAATGGTGTGGAGGGTTACCTGATAGAGAGGGAGGATTTCGTTGGGATTTTTCGCAGTTTGATATGGAAGTTCATGTACATAAGGGTTCGGGAAATCTGTGAGAGAAACCGCATTGTAAAAGGGGAAGATGTTGTATTCACTCATGCATTTTCGGTTGAAGATGTCCTGAAACTTGAGAAAAAGGTGAGATTTCTTTTTATGTCTAGTAAAATGGAATTTATGCAAAAGTTGCTTCATTGGAGAGTGAGATCCAAGGGAACAGTGGCGTAGGTAGAATTTTTTTGCTACTAAAAAATGTCTGTGCGATATTGAGGTGGAGTCAGCTTCTTTGTGAAGGATATGAATTGGGGTTCAGCGTGGGAGGCCCGTTACTGTTCGGAGGCTAGAGTTGTAGATTGTTTCAACTACTCGGAGATGTGAATTGGGGCAGAGAAGAGGGTTGGGCTGCCATACTCTTAACGCATTTCTGATTGTAGCATTTACAATCTGAATGAGGTGATAGGTTCGGGACACCCCCACTGCGTATTAGAGAGTGCATTAATTTTTTTTTAAACATTTCGTTTTCAGGTACTGAAAATGACAGGGGAAAACATGTTTGCAGTGTAATTTTGATGGAATTTAATATGAACGATCTTAGTAAAAAAATTATTAATTTAAGTTTAATATATTTTCATATAATATGATTAATAATAATTCTTAAAAGTGTTATTTTATTGATAATGAATGTTTTTTAAGGGGGGGGGGGACTTTTTATTACGCATTAATAAGAAACACATGCATTGAAACTGCTATATTATCCCTTGCATTATATCATTAAAAATGTATTGCATTAAATCAATAGTGATTTTTTTTTAAAAAAAAGATCAATAATTTAAACAAACTGATTAAATTACATTTTTTTCAATCAATAGTTTTTTTAAACATAAAATATTTTATGCAATAGAATTAATAAATGTACTATTTTGGGAGCTATTTTTTTAAGTCTGATATTATCGATAATAAAGATTTTTTACTAAGATTTATTGAAAGGGTAAATTATTATATTTTAAAATAGGGTCAACATGAATAAGATTGATATGCAACCTTTAAATTGTAATTTTTCATCAAATACATTTAAAATACTTATCATTTAGTTTTTTGCTAATTGAAATGCAGTGCTTTTATATCTTATTTAATATGTAGTTAGCGTGTATCAAGACCTGCTCAATCCAGAATAATATATATAAAAAAAATTTAAAGCAATGTTTACTTATCTAAATTAATTTATTCTTCATTAAGTATCTGTTTGACTAATTGTTTGGCAATTTTTAACAATCATCAGAAAGTTGAGCTTGAAAAATATAACTGATCTTTTTTTAACCCAGTGATTAGTATGTAATAATATAATAATTTTTATCCATTTTATAGCTATTTTTGTTACATAATTTTTAAACAATATTAAGTATTATTAAAATCTTTTATCAGATGCTTTGGATGATAAATTTTAAAAAATCTGATTTAAGTTTAAAAAAATCATGATTTTTGCCAACTGCGGCTTCTGATCAGTGTTGTAGCTTTTAACTTTTCAGTAGATGAACGGTAAAAATTCAAACATTTTATGTACATATTTTTTTTTAATAATATGCAAAAGTTTGGTTAATATAGATTGGTTTAAAACCCACTATAATTTAACCACTTTAAAATAAGGCTTTTCCAATTTAATTATTAAAATTTGGTATTGCACCCAGAACATTTTCTTTTTAATCAACTTAGAATGACAAGAGGGTATCTAATATTTTTTTAACCAATATTATAGAAAAAAATCACATCAGTCTAATTAAAATTTAGACTGAATTTTTAAACTTTGAAGCCCCTTGTCATCTTAAACAAAACGTTTTTTTTTTCTCTATTGTTTCAATATAGTTCGAATTTTAAAATTACAGAAGTAAAAAGATTTACAAGTATTCATTTAAATGAAAATTGCCTAATTGACCAAAATGGAGGGACACTAAACACAAACGGAGGTTGCACACAGTCCCCGCTGCAGACTTCCTTCGAGCGAACATTATTGGCGAAATCACGGTTTTATTAGAAAAGGTTTTGATGCATAATTGAAGTAGGAGGGATATTGTCAATGGGGGATAAGATGTTAGCTGTGCTGTCCACCAGGTTTTAGAAAACTATAAGCGCAATTCGCTATTCCCATACAACTTACATATATTCAAATAAATAAAATGTAATACTTATTACAGATTGATGGCATCCTCAATTCGAGACCACTTTCACCCCTACCGTCTGATACAGATGATAAGCGTGGAGGTAGCGGGTTCGAATCCCGCCGTAACCTTGGATGTATTCTTCGTGATGTCTTTCTCTGAATTGTTCTATCTGTATTTTCTACTTGACAATGACTTATAAGCCTATATTGAGCAGACAAGTCAGCAAATGTATGTAATTTCAATAAAAACCAATAAAAAAAAAAAAAGATTAGTTATAACTCCGGGCAATTTCCTGGTAGAAAAACCTATAAATTCTATTCCAGAACCTAACTTCATCGACAAGCTCCTTAATAGATGGTAAAGGACTCAAAAATTATTGCCAACTATTTAAAGACATTGGCAAAACAGTTATTTAAGCTACTTACAGCAGCGCTAAAAAAAATTACAAAAATTAAGCCCTGGTATGCTAGCTCTAGTGCAGGATATTCAACTTCCAGATTACCAGTGGCCTTTAGGACGAATTATTAAAATAATTTCAATCCCAAACGGTAATATCAGAGTAGCAGATACATACGCACGGCGAAAGGAAATTTTAGACCTATTTCTAAAATTTGAATTTTGATTATCGTAGATAATTTTGAGTTTAAGTGAATTGTTCATTTATAACTGTTTAATTATTATGTTGTTTGTATTCAATATGCCAATTATTCTTCTGAAATATAATAGTTCTTCTTTACTCTTGCATTTTAAAATAGTGATTTAAGATTTAACTTTATACATATTTCAACACCGTATTTGTAAATTACGCTCTTGGCGACGCAGAATCTTCCTTGGACACTCTGTAATTTTTCCAACATGGCAACCTTAACCATTTCATTCAGTCTATGCTTAAAGGCTACTTCTAAAAAACAATACACAAAAATAAATGCTTTATACAGTCCATTTGTTCCATTCATTTAACGCCAACTCCGCACAACCAATAGTATCAAATAAAAACTGTTCAGGACAGTATTACTATATTCAATAATTATTGAGGTTTTATGCACCTAACAAATTCTGTTAACAACCATCTAGATGCGGAAACTGTGGACGCCCTCTCTCCGAACGCTTGGTCCTATGCACTAGTGACCCATGTTGCCGAAATTGCAATGGCTCCCATACTCCTAAAAAGCGGAATTGTCCCACATTCGTAAATTATGCATAACTAATTGAAATTAAGTCCACTTCTCACCTCGTTGCAT